>NW_011912811.1:0-1860 GCF_000151845.1 Pteropus vampyrus | reverse complement strand
CTGATATCAAGAGGCTAAAGAGATGGGCAAAATCTATTTTCCTATATAAGTAATTATTTTTACTGGTTTTGTATCTACTAATGGTTGGATAAGCATGTCCACTGTGGTCTCACTCAATACAAATGATTAATATGACAAGGCATAAGATAAAGACCCATTAGACATGGGTTAGTATTGATCTATTAATTAGAACAAAGATAAATCAACCCAATATATATTAACACAATTGTCTGGTCCCAATTTATCTACCTTATGCATAAGATACTAGGAAAGGCTTTGTTAAATACCACAAAGAAATCCAATTACACCATTTTCACAGAATACCCTTTGTCTATTAGTCTGACAAAATTCAACAAAATCTATCTCATCACCTTACCCCATAAAAGATCTGCATCTTGATTTCTCTATTTCTGACAAAGAGATCCTTTCTCCTCTAGGCCATTCAGGATTTAAAGTAAAACATCTCTAATACCTTCAACTCCTTTTCTCCATCAATTAATCACTAACCCAGTTGTTTATTCTTTATTATAATGCCCTAGAACTCTTGTGTCTCCATTTTCCACTTTTATCATCCTAATCCAGGTCCTTATCACCTCAGACATGGACTACTACTAAAACTTAACTAATTTCTCTCATTCTTTTATCAAGTGACAGTGTGAAGAATGGCTCCCTTTTGTCCCTGTCACTCCAATCTCAAATGCACTCTCCCATGTCCTCTGTACACATTTATTAGAAATTTTGGGGGGAGGGGGCTGTTTCTTGTCTCTTCCAACACCTTTGAAAGCAACTTGAAGGCAAAAATTATGGTATCAACCCTCCATCACAGTTCACACAAATATTACACAGCTACTGTTAATAACTGTACAGTACATAAATACAGTAAATACCTGCTAAATAGAGATCAAAATCCATTGACTCGATTCACTTATTAAAGGTAGGTATGGGATATTTTTGTAGTACCATAGCTATGTGAAGATAATTAGGTGCAGCTTTTTAGAACCAGGACTACCACATTGAATTCATCTGAGTGGTCTTGTGGTAAAATATTAGGAATTTGTCATTTGAGAATCTTCTGCGTGTATAAGATGCTACTCCAAGCATAAATCTATTGGCAGACAAAGGCCCTGAGTCCAATACTTCACTTGTAGTTTTAGGCTGAATCATATTTGGCAGGAAAATCCATCCGGAGACCTCCAGGGACTCATTAAAGCTAGATAATGCTGAAGAATAGCAAAATGGTTTCCACTTGGACCATGGTGCCAACGTAATAGAGGTATGAAAAATAAAATGATTAAGTAGTTCCTTGTAAAGACATTCATCTAATTAGGCAGTTCCTAAAAACAGTAGATATATGTACACTTATTAAGTCAATGTAGTTGACCTAACTTCTTTGAACTATATGACCTTAATACAGGAGAGGTGGTCTGATACCACATCATGTACGTGCTAGAATAGTAAAAATAAATTATATAACTTTAAAGTTGAAGTATTAGTACATAAACATGCCTCATTTGTATGACATAAAAAATAATAGTCCATAGAGTGACTTTCTGATGGGCACATAGCTCAGTGGCTCCCAATCCTTTATATATTTATTGCAAGTGTCAAAGCTATTAAATTTTTTTTTGTAGTTACTATACTAATTCATTGTCATTGTAGGACATTTGTAAAATACATAAGCACAAAAGGAAAATGAAATTCACCTGAAATCCTACTACTCAGATATTACTCCTGTTACCATTTGGTGAAACTATATAATTTTAATATATTTTTATAAAGAGGGATCCTATTGTGCATATTGCCAAAAGAAATGTTTTCTACAATCAAAAAAAAATTGTTCTAAAAAAATTATTCTTCATT
>NW_011912810.1:0-2414 GCF_000151845.1 Pteropus vampyrus | reverse complement strand
CAAGCAAATGTATGTTCAATGGAAATTGCATGCACTGTGTAATCTCCAGGCTGTGGGCATGATTAAGTGGTGCAACGGGCTGTTGAAACAGCACCTATGATTAACTGCCAACCCCCCAGGACTGTAAGGTTGGGTATCTTGCCTGTGGGATATGTTGCAGGGCCTGAATGAGCGAATTCGAGATGCAGGTCCCTCTCCTGTAGAGCTGCTATTACGTAGGGCCATGGCCCCAATTCAGTCTGAAACTACCACTGAAACTCTGTTGAAACCTCATCATGGACTCAATGGTAACATGATCCTATCTGCCTCTACTTGTCTGAAAAAAGGAGAAAATGTGCAATGGACTTGGCCGTAGAAAATAAAGTCCCCACATTGCCGGCAGGTAAGCCTAATAGCTCCATGGGGCAAGGGGCTAGAGGTTAAGTTACAGTTCATTCCTTGGGTAATGGCTAGTGACTGGCCACCACAAATAACTATGAGATATCCCACAAGAGAGATGGATGAAGAAGAAAGTACCATCCTAAGGACAACTTTTGTGTTATCACTGTGGCCTATCATGAGTTCTCATATATTGTGTCATGTCAACATGGTGAGATCAATGCTGCAAGGGGAACGGGTATGGTACCAACAGCCACCCCATCCCCTTCTTGGCAGCAACAATCTTATCACAAGATAAGATGCTACCATGTATTTTGCTTGATGGAAAAGACTTACTTGTATTGGTACTGTTGTCCTCCCTTTCTTTCTGATCTTAGGCCGCTTTCCATGAATACTGCAGTTGATTGTGTACATACCTCCATGCAGACCCAACAGTGTGAGACATTGATTACAAATGTCTCACACTGTTGGGTCTGCACGGAGTTTCCTGTCAGCGCCTCTGAAGGATTGCCCTGGCATATACACACAGCTGATGTCACGACATGGGGATCAGGTGACCCACTGGGGATCCCAGTTACCCTCCTAGACTGTCATCTGTACTCAAGTGGATACACAAAGAAGAACTCAGCACGAACTGTACAAACCCTTATTGGGGTACTCGGTATATGATGGATGGTCATGGCTGAGTAGTGAAGGAGTGGAGGTGAATGGGGATGTGCTCCATTGTATTGAAAGAAATATGAGATCTCGACTATTAGGGTGAGTGCCACGTCCCTTAGGCCAAAACATAACTACTATCTCATCCACAACACTTTGGTGGACAGGGCAAAATTATACTAGCACCCATCCAACTATGATTTTGCCTCCAGGAAGCTTATGAGTATGTGGGGCTCATGGATGACCCTAAGTTCCCTCGAACTGGACAGGCTGCTGTACTTGGAAATGCCCACATTGGCCAGCAACTGTGTGAAAGGCGCTCCCACAGCATCCCACAAATTGGGATGTGTATTATTTGCAACATGTCTGCACTAAGCAGACCCCATGGTGGTATTATCCCTTAGCCATCTTTCTTCCTGCAGCAAGTGATGTGGTAGTTGAAACTCAAGTGACAGCTTTGGCAGAACATACTGCTTGAGCCTTGAATTATACTCATAAAGCCCTTAGTCTGGTAACCAATGAAGTAGATCAACTTAGAAAAGTAGTCCGCAAAATCGTATGGCTTTGGACATCTTAACTGCTGCCCAAGGGGGCACTTGCGCTGTTCTGCACACTAAATGCTGTGTTTACATCCCAGACCATCGGCATAACATCTCACGAGCCTTGGCAGGTCTCTCCCAAGAAATACAGGCAGTCCAGAGGCTCACTGGGGATCCTATGCAGGAGTGGTGGGCAGGCCTAACATCCACTTGGCGCTGGATCTTAGCTCTCTTAGCAGGTGGAGCCTGCCTCCTAGTGGCATGTTGTTGTTCCTTGTATTGTTGTTGTGGTGTGTGGGTACAGGGCTCTGTCCTCCTGCAGCGATCACTTGCCAAGCCTACTTAGGTGTAGGTGTATGGGAAGAACCTTGAAGGGGTAGAGTGTGCAGAGAAAGAAGGATGGCTCTAGTCAGACTCCCTCCCAACACCCTTAGCAGCTAACTGCCAAGTGGAAATGAGTCAGCACTTCTCACCTTATGTAACCATGTGCCTGGTACACAGCCTTCCAGATCCAGCAGTGTGCCACTGTTGTTTAACCTGTGTATAAAAGGTGCCGCTGCCCTGCGAGGCTAGATGTGCCCTGGCTGTAATAAAGAGCTATGTTGCAGTTGCCCATGGCTCCCCGCATTTTCTTCTAACTGTCCAAGCCTCGTACCCCTTACCTAGGAACAACTGGGTTCTCACAAAACAAAACAAAACAAAACAAACAAACAAAAAAACTATTCACAAACCAGGTTCTGTCTCATTATTTTTTCATATCACCTGAAAGGGGGTTGTGGCAGATGCTGAGAACTTTAGCAAGCATATAATATGCGAAAGATTAATTAAAGACAGGACCTC
>NW_011912809.1:0-2329 GCF_000151845.1 Pteropus vampyrus | reverse complement strand
ACACAGCTGCATACAGGTAGAGCTCAGGCCAGGCGGTGTCCACCACAGGAAAACCAGCTAGTCAGCCCCAAGGCCCATGTGGAGGCAGGTTTCTCAGGAGGGGTAATGAGAACTGAGCCTTTGCCCCCACATCCGAGCCCCTGCTCATGTGGTCCCCTCCACCTGGAGTCCCGCTGCCTGGAGGATGCCTGCTGTTCGCCGATCTTTCTCAAGGCTTCCTGGGGTCTCTGGTTCACGTTCCCCAGGCCCTGTCATGACTTCCCATCCTGCCACCTCGTTCTCTTAGTTACCTCTGTCATAGCACCTTTCACCTTCCCCCCTGCCCATGTGCATCTGAGTCTCCAAGGGTCGGCCAGGTTTGGCTATGCAGAGGGGAGAGGAGGGGCCTGCAGCGAAGGGCACCGCCGCGGAAAGGGGTAGAAAGGACTGGCGACGCTTGCGATGCTTCCTGCTGGACTGGCGTGCTGTGGGCAGCACGAGGCAGGGGGGGCGACAGGAAGCGAGGCTGAGCAAGCAGGGGAGAGCCAGGTGGGAGCCTCCAACTCTCCTCCCTGAGATCTCAACCCCATGGGCTTTTGTGGGAACAGACTGGCTGGATTCTGTCTCCCAGAGTAGCCCGCACAGGAGCAGATGGCCCCGGCGGGTGGTCTCTGCTGGCCCTCGGCCGCTTCTCTTCCCCATCCACTCTCCCTCGCTGCCACAAGATGGCTGAACCTTCTCCAGGGGTGATCCACCTCACTGTCTGCTTCAGCTGTGTGAGGACCCCAAGCCCATTTTATTTGCGAGGCCAGGACAGGGAAGGACCAAGGTGTCAGGCCAGTAGGTCAAGCTCTTCCCCTGGTGCTAGCTGTCCCCTTAAAGTGGTACCTGTATCCATGACCCACTTCCTGTGTTCCTGAGCAGGAGGCAGGACCCAGCCTTGTGGGGGGGCTACATGCCCTTTGGCCCATGGCCAGCCCTTTGCCCCAGTAAGCACCCTGTCCTGTTTCTACCTTGCAGATGCCTTGATGAAGAAGGCCTTCAGCTCATCCTCCTTCAACGCCAACGCCTTCCTCACCAGTCTGCTCATCCACATGGGTCTGCTCAAGGTGCGGCCAGAAGAAGTAGTGGGCCCATGTGGGAGAGGGCGCACTAGTGGCTGCTTTGGCCGCACCTATCCGCCCCATTCCACATGTGTCCTGCTGGGACCTGTCACCCACACTGTCCTGGGCCTGACTCTGCTTAAGCAGCCTTGGCCTTCGTGATGGGGCTCAGCTTGACCTTGTCCGTGAGGCGCTCTGTGCAGGGACTGGATGGTGACAACCTAGCGCCCCCCAGGGAACCTTGAAGCTCACCTTCTGTATGTTGCCCTTGCAGAGTGAAGATAAGATCAAGGCCATTGCCAACCTGTACGGCCCCCTGATGGCACTGAATCACGTGGTGCAGCAGGACTATTTCCCCAAGGCCCTCGCACCCCTGCTGCTGGCATTCGTGACCAAGTGAGTGTACCCGTGTCAGCTCACATGGCCACGCGTGTAGGCTCCTGGCCAGCTGAGGCTTCCCTGGCCCAGTCACTGGGGCTCGTGAAAGACCGTCGTGCCTCCCAGGCTCTTGGCATCTGTGTTTGGGTCTCACTCCCCTTGTGAGGCAGCCTCTGTGCCCAGCCGAGGACACGGGGCTCAACGACAGTGCCTTTTTCTGTGAAAGACAGGGCCTCTATTCTTCACGTGAGGAAACCCAGGTCACTTAAGGAGTTTGCCATGTCACGCTGCTGACCGAGGGCCTGCGCCGGGCAGCATCCCTGGGAGCAGTTCTCTGTCCTTTGCCACAGCAGCCTCGGTCAGGGGGCCCGGTCACATGGGCGTTCCATAACCACAGGCCCTCCCCTGGGGACGCCAGTGCCCAGGGACACGGAAACCTTGCCCTCCTCCTGGAGGGTCCTGGGCCATGGTGGGCCACTGGCCGCAGTCAGGTCACCAGGAACCTCCAGGCCCTGGGCCCACCGGGGATGAGTGGGGAGGCTTGTCCCTGTTCTCACCGAGGCCCTGTGTGGCCTCAGCCGACCTCTGGCCTTCCTCAGGCCTCAGTCTCCCCATTGGGCAAAGTTGTCTCCAGGAGCTCTGACCAGCCACACTGAGTGAACTTAGTGCCTTGGGGAACACGGGAGGGAGATGGGAGAAAGGCAGTGCCTGCCACCATCCCCAGCCCCGACGTGCGTCCCCCTTCAAAAGGCATGAAAATCAGAAAAATGGAATCTGGCACATTTCTAGCCTCACTAATGGCCCCCCGCCGCTCTGCAGCCTGAGCTCCCCAGGCCCCAGGGGCCGCCCCACCCACTGACCCTTCTTTC
>NW_011912808.1:0-1095 GCF_000151845.1 Pteropus vampyrus | reverse complement strand
AAAAAAAAATCACATTTAAATAACCACTTACTCAGATATTTCGTCTTGTTCTCACATATAATTAAACTTTGTTTTGAAATGGGAACCCTCATTGCAGTAATGTGCCATGACAACTAAATGCATATTCAGGATTTTCTGAAATGAGTGATTGAGAAAATTATGAAGGAAAAAAATTTTGTAAAAATCATTATTTACAAAGAATGATATCCACATCTTTTCTAACTTATAAGGCAAGTAATGTTAAAATGTTCTCACGATTATCTTCAATAAGTCAATGATACACCTTCATTATCACCATTGCTCAACAGAAAGCTTTGCTGCAGTTCTGTGAAGGAACAAGCAGTTGCTTCTTTTGCTGCTTTTCTCTTGAGCACAGCAAAGAAGTAGTAAAGCTTTCATCACAGATAAAAAGCAGTAATGGTTATAAGAATCAAGTATTCTCTGTTGAATTATATAAGTAGGAAAAAGAGCCAGGCATTGACATTTTAACTAAATTTAAAAAGTTTGTATTTTAACTCATAATTCCTTTTATAAATATTTAATGCCTAAGGCATTTTGTAAAATTATATACTCTGTAACAAGGTCATAAATTTAGTTTATGTTTGCTACAAAGGTCATGGAGAACTCTATAAGAAAGGCTATAACCAACTCAGATTATAGTATACACTAACACTATTTTCCTTGAGAAAGACAACTGACTCAATTTTATTACCTTAAGAAGCACAGCATGATTTCTCTGAGATTCTTTTCCTTGTTTCCCTTATCGTTAAAAAAAAAAAAAAATCATGCCTCACATTGTCATTTTGTAGGCCTAAAAATTAAAATTTGATAATTTCACTTATATAGATTTTTTTCCTATACAAAATAAAAAATAAAAAAGAATTCTTTGTATATTGAAACCCAGTCATATTTAAACAGTTTAGAAAGCCAGCTCTATAAATTGCTGCTTGGCCTGTAGTGAAGCTTTGCTCATAGATGTGATTAGCATATCATCATAGCAACACTTGGCTTTCTCAAGAAAAATTATTCAGCAGCAATTTTCCAATTCCCCGAGAGAGAGAGAGAGAGAGAGAGAGAGAGAGAGAGAGAGAGAGA
>NW_011912807.1:0-2289 GCF_000151845.1 Pteropus vampyrus | reverse complement strand
TTAAGCCTCTGAGCTCCCATAATTATTCAACTATTGCAGTCTGCTCTTGGCTATTTTTATTTGTGTGCAGTAAGTAAGAACACTTAGCATTGTTGGCAAGTTCTGTGACTTTAAGCAAAATAACAGATAATAAAGCCGATTCTACCACAGGCTGATTGATAGAAGCGAGAACTAAGTCCCCTCGGCATCTCATCAACTTAATAATGAATATTGGGGGATCCGCTGTGCTTCTGTTTCCTGCCCTAGGTGATCCCTTCTTTGAGGACGGGGACCTTGCCCTACTCATTTTTGTGCTCCTTGTACCTAGTGGGGGTATAGCATGATTAACTGAAAAATTACAGTAAAATAAACGCTGTCATTAAAGTTCCCGCCTGATACGTTAAGCGTTGGAAGGAGATCTAAAGTTAATTTAGTTCAGAAAGAAGTTATGAGGCTTGTTCAAGTCAAGTTGTGGGCCTCTCTTTGAGATCCTATGCTCTCCTTTATTAGATCTTGGTAGGAAAATTAATTTTGTGACTCATGATGGACGTAAGGGCACAAGGGGAAATCAGCTCTGCAAAGGGTCTCCACCAGACAGGCTCCCCCTGGTGGCAACGCTGGGTCAGTGCAGAATATGACAACCACTGCTTTGCCGAGTGGCCCCTGTCAGCGGTTGACCAACGGAATCCCAAATGTTTGGCATTTCACAAGCTTTTTATTTAAATACCTAAGTCTCAGTGTAGTCTGGGTTTTTTTGAGATGTTTAAGCAGATTTTTCTCCCCTCTAACAATAAAAAAAAGTTATACATGGACATTTGGAACAATCAGGTCTAATGGGGAGACTCGGGCAGGTGATGGAAGTACAGGACGAGTTTCTCTGGCACTCCCTGCTGTCACTCACAGTGTGTCTTTGGGGGATGAGCGCTGCCGTCCCAAGAGCCAGCAACCAGCGCAGGGCTGCCCACCCGTAGTGCCCACCCTCACATCCTAGAGCTGCGCTCATCTTGGGGACCATTTAAAATAATGAATATGGCATCGGAATGACTTGGGAACATATGTTTACCTGTGTGTGAAAAGTTCATATCGACACGAATATTCTAGTTTTGCAAACATTATAGCAAACTCTTAAAGTTAATTTGACATAGAGTTTTAAGGATGCCAGAATGGGAAGAAAGACTGAACTCCTTTTAGTAGGAGTTCAGCTTGTTTTCCAGGTTCGAGCCTCCTGTGCAGACTCTCGAAGAGAAAGCACCCCGGGGTGGGTCTAGGGTGAGCCTGGGGTAGGCCCGGGGTGACTCCGAGGGTTTGGGTCTGAATGCTGTCCTTTCCTGGGTATCTCGTCCCCTCATGCTTGAATGTAGCTAAGCACCCTCTGAGGATTGCTTCTTATGCTTTAAAGGGCCCCGTTTCCTGTTCCACGTTCCGCTCGTTGATGATTTGGTATTTCTCACTTGCCTTAGTTGCGGAGAAAGAAATGGAGAACCTGGAGAGGTGGAAGGAACTACACAGAGCGAAGCCGGTGAACCTGGTGCCCAGGCGGCTAGGTGAGCAAGGCCAACCGGCTGCCTGAATGCGGGGGACGGGGCCACTTAGGAACCTCGCCCAGGTCTGTCCGCATGCCTTATAGGTTTTTGGGTCGCTGTGCATTCAAAGTCGAAACACTCACGTGTGCAGGTATATTGTTGTTTCTGATTTTCTGTAAGTAGCAGATGTAGGATGCCACAGTTATATGGAAGTAAAGTCATGGCTTAATTGCTCGATAATTTAGAGCCTCTTAGATGGTCAACTGAAGACAGCTTACCTGGGGTGCTGCACGTGCCCTGTCATAGCACTGGTCAGGATGGGAGTAAAAGCTCTCACAAGTGTGTTATTCACGGCATTTGAATGCTAATGGGAAAAAAATGAATGGAGAGTTGATTACGAAACTAAGACGGGAATGAGCTGGGGACCCAGTGGTGGGTATGAAGACAAACGTCCCCTGTGTTTTTGTTCTGCAAATAGAGACCTTCGGACCTCGGAGACAGCGTGATGGATCTGTCTGGGCTGCCTTTGCGCAGGGTTTGAATCATTCGATGGGGAGGCCACCTCATGGGAGTCACTCAGCCCTTCCTTCCCGTCCCTCAGCAGCAGCTAAGAACTTAAAGGGCTGGGTGCACGGTTTCCACATTTTTGGCTAATGCAAATGTGTCTCTCGTCAGGGGCCACTTACTATCGTGATAGCTTTAGAGAAATATTTTTTTCCAGGACATAGATAAAAATAAGCTAATTTGGAAATCATTTGATGAGTGGAAGTAATAGTGTTATCACCAT
>NW_011912806.1:0-2705 GCF_000151845.1 Pteropus vampyrus | reverse complement strand
TTTGTTATTCAGTCAATGCTAACCCCTATTTCAGGAAAAAACAAGATAGTTGAACCTATTCTTAACATCCTCTTGCTATTCTTCAACATAAAAAAATCATTATTGTATAGAAATGTAAGAAAGGGTGGAGAATCAACGAAGAAAAACATGAAAGAGGGAAGCAGAAAATTATGAAAAAATGGTTGAAATATAAGGAACCAGATGGTTTAAGGTAAACGGTATCTAGAGTGCAAAGGTCATTTGATGAGAGGAAGCAGCATGGACAATGGGGAAAAGAGGGTGTGGGCGAAAAGAAAGTGTAATTAGAAAGGCGGAGGGGAACGATGATTAATATTAGTGAACATACTGTGAATCTGGGCTTGAAAAATTCATTTAATGATGTTTTAAAATATCATAGAAAAAGTATATTGAAACAAGACTGGTGTAACTAAATTTTTAGAGCACTTAGAATTTATAAAATCCTATGCCAAGTCCATAAAAATGCCCAAATTTTCTCCCTTTAAGTCTAAAACATAAATTCGCAAGGTGTATCACAAATATTAAATTAATGCAAACGGAATAGTCAGTCGCATACAAAATAAATATATATTTTTGTACATGTTCTTAGTCTTATTCCGTAATATTTTATTTTATTTTATTTTTTACATGGTAATCTCTATAATCAACTTTCTATTATGCTTGGGAGAAAAAAAAACACACAACTCCATTTTCCTGTCCTCTACCAGACAAATCTCCCTCTCTCTCTCATTCTCTCTCTCTCTCCCCGTCCTCCTAGATAGTATAATGTGTTTTAAAAGTATTTAAACACTTATGTGTATGTAGCCTTGATTGTTCTTCTTCTTTTTTTTTTTAAGTTACTTAAATAATCGGTTATCGATGTGCTACCAGAATCTTTCTTCCCGTAAATTGTGATGTTTTCCAGTAATTTTTAAAAAGTAAATAAGTAACAAAGAAACTTTAAAAAATGCATTGTCCTACCGCTTTGGGATTTGGAGTAATCATAGCGAAAATGCTTTGCTGGCTGACTTCGTGTTTTGGACTGTGCTCTTTCCTCTAAGCACAGTCATAAAATTGCTTTGCCATTTTTTTCAATTACCAATAAAAACTGTCAAAGGGACAAACTCAAAAGTTAGTTGTTAGCTGAAGTCAGCTTTTTTATTTATATTTGGTAGACATATAGTACTTCTATCATGTAATATTCCAACCAAGACGTCAGCAGCCAAGCAATTATTACCCTAATGACACATAATTCTTTACATATTCTCATTCACCTGATGCCAGTACAACCCATTTAAGACAATTCTAAAATAAGAAATACTAGTCATTTTCAATCACAGATGTTATTCTAGAGAGAACAACAGACCACCATATCTGCAGCCCAGCATATAACATCAGCGTTTGTCGGTCTCATAAAACTGTGTTCATTAAGACACTTTCAGGTTGCTTCAGTGGAGTTAAGTAGCTTCTGTGCTGCTGCGTTAGATAATAGAAAGGTTTTCTAATGACAAATATGTGGACGTGTAGCATCCATTCTTAATCATTAGTGTCAATAGCAAAAGTGTTGTCACCTGTGACCTGCAGCATTTTCGGCATTAACCAATGATGCAAAGAACAGGGAAACACAGTGCAGGATAAAACAATGACTCTATGGAGGAAGAAAGGAAAACTGGTGATACACCATGTATGAGGGATGGAGGCGCAGAGCCTAAAGGAGTTCTACCCTGAAAGAACGACTTGGGAAATGCATTGAACAGCAACCTCGTTTGTTCAGCATGTTGTCTGAACTGCACTGGGATGGGAAATATTGTCGTTTGCTTCCCTCTGAATTTCAAAAACTCGTAGGTACCTGGATGAGGGAACAGACTTGACACCAATTCAATCTCCGTAGTTTGAATACACGGAGGCAAACAGTATCCTTTGTTACACCTTCATTCTTACTCATTTATATGTGACCTGTGATTATATGAAAGCAGGAAAATCCAAGAAGCCAAAAATATGTAGTGTAAAATGCCAATTACAAGCAAGGGCAGGCTTTCATTGTTGCGATGAATTACGTCTCCGCCTGTTCTCTACACAATGGAACTTTTGTGCACCGTCCATACAAATCAAGGGACATACAGTGGTTTAGGAAAAGAAGTAGAAGCTTTGGAACAAAGGCGAACAAAGTGCAAATCACGGGCCATTGTCAAGCTGTGCAACTTCTTCTCCATCAGTGAAATAAAGCTAACAATACATATTTTACAGGATTCTTGGGTGAAAGGAAAGCAATAATGCCATCCAGTCTATGGTATTTTGTTACAGCAGTACGGATGGGCTAAGACTAATCCCTACGCCCCTTTGGACAGGCTGTCACACAGGAGGTTATGTCTACCTGGTTGGCCTTAGATTGAGTTAGGACAAATAAATAATAAATGAAAAATTATAAAAAATCTAAAATTGAATTTTAAAATGATTAGTTAATTGACAGAAAGTTTATCTTGGTGAAACCAATGGAGTCCAAAAGAATATTTACTAATAAATAAACTTATCCCATTTTTATTTATTGCTCTCCCAGATATTTATTTCTCAGGAAGTTACAGGCTAAGCTTGGCAGTCTAATCACTATATTTAAACATGTATTAAAGACTCAGAACCCTATACTTTGGGGAAATCTTTTCATACCACCAAGAATATCACAAGTGCATTTAGCTTCTCTAGCAGGGTTA
>NW_011912805.1:0-1499 GCF_000151845.1 Pteropus vampyrus | reverse complement strand
TGTGACACTTCTCTCCTTCTCTCTCCCCTTCCTCCCGGATCCTGAGGGACAGGAGAAGCATGAGGTGACACAAGCCTGGGTCCCTGAATCGCCGCGTGGAGGAAAGCCCCCAGGAACACTGCCAGATTATTATATGAGTAACGAATACTTTTTTCTTTTACTGTATTAAGCCCCTGAAATGGTGGGGGTGAGGGGCGTTAATCATTCTAGTAGCTAGCGCTTCCCCAGTTAATACAGAGGCCGACTTCCAACTGCCCACCTCCATCTGAGGTTTGAATTCCCTTTACAATTCCTCTTAGACAGATTAGTAGGAATCGCCGAAAGCAGTTTGTCTAATGGTCAAGATCATGGACATCTGTGTCAGGCAGACTAGGACTCTTCCAAAACTAAACTCGATGTGTGCTCTTGGGCAAGCCAATTAAGTTCTCTGGGCCTTGGTGTAAAATGGGCACAAGAATAGCACTCATGTCATACCGTTGTTCAGAGAAAGAAAGGTACCCCCCCCTCACCGCCCCGCCACGGAAGCACTAAGTGTCCAAGAAACCGAGGCTTCGGTTCTTACTGGCATCATCCTCAAGTGATCGTCCAACCGGTGCCGGAGGGATTAGAGATCCACGTGCAGGTTTGGTTGTAATTAGTCACTTTCCAGAGGGCCGAGGACTTAGGGATGCAGGCGGCTTCCCTAAGTAGATACCAGAACCTCAGAAAGCAGATGGGGTGGTGGCATTGGAAACGGGTCCTAGCAGGCTCGATGTTGGGAACTCGGAGAGAAAAAGCATCAGAGTCTCTGGGCACAGGCACATCTCAGCAGTGCCCAGGGGCCTTCTGCGGAGAGGAGACGAGGGCTGTTGTTCCCAAGACGACCGGTGACGTCGTGTGTGGACGGAGGGAGGTGCTCAGCTGGGCTGCCCTCTGGCTGGGCCTAAGGAAATGCGGCCCTGTCCTGCTGCCTGTAAGGAAACCCCAGTGACGTTCTCGGGGAACCTTGAGGAGTGCCGAGTCAGCACCAGGAGAAGGCACGGGAGGGGACGCTGTCGAGAGGACAGGCGTGAGATGGAGGAGGCCAAGGGACAGGGCGAGCGGCCAGGACTCACGCTCCCTGGGGATCGGCGGTTCCCCACCTGCGGCTCCTCTGCCTGCTCCTCCGGCTCTGCCTTGGGCTGGGGGGCTCTCTCCCTGTGGCCTCGGCAGACATCCGGGACTCCATGCAGACCTTCTGCGGACCCCTCCGTCACCTGCTGCCTGCCGGGGAGGTCCTTGTTTGGAGTCAAGAGTCTGAGGGAAGCCTCCCCCTTCCTTTGGCGGATGCTGACAGCTGCAGAAGCAGAAGCAGATGTCTGGCCCAGGACTGCCTCAAAGAAAGACGAGAGCGGCCTAGGTCCTGCCACCCTCTGGGTACCGGCGGGAGGACTGCTCAGACCGTGTCCCCTGCCCGCTTCCAAGGCCCGTCGGCCCCGCTCGTGAAGCGGCCTTCGTGAAACAACCCACCAGCCACTTCG
>NW_011912804.1:0-2077 GCF_000151845.1 Pteropus vampyrus | reverse complement strand
GAACCTCAATCTCAGGAGAGCACTTCCCTACAAGGAGATTGGAATCATGGGAAAAAGTGTTTTGATGGCCTGCGTGTGGCCCCGACAGAATCTGCCTTTTCTTGCTGGCCCCAGAGCACCTGAGGGGAGCAGTATTGGAGGTCCAAGTTACTGTCTTCTATAGTTTGAATTGTGTATCCCCCCCCTCATTAATATGTCAAAGCCCTAACCCCTCCAATGTGATTTCAGCCTCTGGGCTGTGAGAAAAGAAGTTTCAGTTGTTTAAGGTTTAAGCCATCCAGCCAGTGGTATTTTGTTATGGCAGCCGAGCTAATACCCTGTCAGTCTCGGGCTGGTAGAGGCTGATACGTACACCTCAGGCACCTATGTGCTTCCCCTCAGGCCTGCAACTGGAGATGACTGTGTGCCTGTGGTGTGGTTTGTCCACTGCGGGCTCACAGTAGTGGAAGCAGCCCCATCTCCTAACATTGGCTGATTTGTAAGGAGGTAGTAACAGCTGAGGCTTATTAATTAGAGATTGCACCCAGCTGTGGATAACAGAACACTGATTTAGGGAAGCTTAAACAATGTGGGGCTTTGTTTTTCCCCTGTAATGAGAAATCCAGAGAGAGGCATTCCAAGGTTGGTGTAGCAGATTCATGGTGTCATCAGACACTCGGGCTCTTTCTGTCTTTCTGCTTTACTGTGCTTAGGAGATGATGTGTTTGTCCCCTTGTGGTTACAAGATGGCTTCTCATCCTCTGCTATTGCATGCCCATCCCCAGCCAGATGAAAGAGCATGGCAGACAACATGTGCCAGCTGATTCTGCCCACCCAGTGACTTCCACTTATATCTCATTGGCCAGGGCTGTGTCACTGCTATGGTGTTTTGGGAGGACATATCAGTGCCCTAAGCAAAACGAGTGGTTTCGGTAAGAAAGAAGTAGAGGAGGACACAGGGAAGGCAAGAGCAGTCTCTGACACAAAGAACTCACAGAGCTAAAAGCTGGCAGAACCAAAGCAAAGCAAAGCAAAGCAAAGCAAAGCAAAGCAAAGCAAAACAAAACAAAACAAAACATCTCACCTACTCAGACCTGGCTATCAGAGTGGGGAAGACAAAGAAAAACACTTAGAGTAGGAGCTACCACTAAAATATAGGAGTTAAAAAAGTCACAACTTTAACAACAACAAAAAGTAATAGGAACAAGTAAAGGGATACATTTAAGTCAAAACAGTGCTTTCTAGAGCTGACTCATGATTTTTAATTTAAAAAAATTTTTAAATTTATTTGATAAAATTTGGGAGCGAATTGTCATTCTCGAGAACCAAATTAATTGCCTAAATTGTCAAGTAGAAGAAAAATATCAAAACATGAAACAAAAAAGTACAAAGACATGGAAATCATGACAAAAAGATGTTATTTACAGGACCTGAGAGAGGCTTGCGTGTTCCAGAAGAGAAAAAAGAAGGATCTGGGTCTACACAACAAGTTATAAGTACAGTGAATTTTTGGGAAATCTTGAATTCCGAGAATAAAAAGATAAATCTTTCAAAACCAAGATCTGGGCAAAAGAAGTTGCTTATGGTCGTCAGGCTTCCCATGCACCCAACAGGAAGCCAAAAAATAATGAATTCACACTTTCGGATCATCACCCTCTGTGTTGGCAGGAGTTAAAAGGGCGTTTGCCGATGTGAACAGATTTCAAGAGGATATCAACTATTAGTTGTCTCAGGGATATATTCGAGAAAGTACACTAATTATATCAACTCACTGCTTCAGAATTGTGAAAAACCAGGAATTAAGAAGATTGTGAGTTTAGCAATTAAAAATGAATCTAGGGAAATCTTCAGAAGTTTCTGTTGATCATTTAAAGGAAAAAAAAAGTGAAAATTCAGTATTGGTCTGCAATATTTTACAACTAATTCAATTACAGGCTTTCCAGCGAAATCAATGCTCAATTAAGAATGCTAAGGATTCACTGTGGCAAACACTGAAACATAGAAATAGTTGTTGAAGTTGGTCTGTTTAAAAGAGCCCTAAGTTGCTGAGGCTCATGGGAGAAAAGGCAAATGTAGAATTTAAAGTAGGTAAAAGATA
>NW_011912803.1:0-1019 GCF_000151845.1 Pteropus vampyrus | reverse complement strand
TGTGCAAGCTTGCTACAGCGACCCCATGTGGCAGTAAGATGATTTGCAGGAGTAGAATATTCCACCCTCAGTGCTCGCGTACAGTACTATTGAAAGCTCCTCTGAGGCCTTCTTTGTGAGTGCGATGTGTTCACCACAGGCTTTTTAGACGACTCAAGAGGACCAAAGTGGAAAGCTAATACTGCATAAAGGCTCCCAGCGGGCTAAATAGAAAAATAAGCAAGATGTGACCCTTTTGTTTTCAGAACAATTCATACTATTGACACATAATATAAACAAAATAACTGAGAAAGAAAAATAAGAGAGACGTAGTAGCATATTTAAATTTTTCTCCAGAAAAATATTCATAAATTTCAACATTCACCCAAAAAAGCGCAGAATTCCGAATAGACCAATAACCAAGAAGGGAAAAAAAAAAAAGAGGTTACCAAAAACATTAGCTCCCTAAAGGACTCCAGGGTTAGATGCTTTTGCTGGCAAATCTTTTCTAATATTTAAGGAACAGCAGTGTCTATTGTTGTACAAATTATTTCAAAACACAGAATAAAGAAAGAATATTCCTCAATTTGGATTGTAAATTGGTATAACTAATTCTCAAAGCTGCTAAAAAAAATGAGCAAAGAAAACCATAGACCCAGGTTTGCAAGTGTCTATAAGAACTAGAAAGTAATACAAATGGATGAAGCTGATTGGGTGTGCAATTACAGGAAATAGTGGGAGCTACAGGAATTGAGAAGTGTGTACCCGCTTTTCACTGGGAATTCAAAATCAAGCACTTCAAACCCTAGGCTGATCAAATAAATAAGTCCCATGAGTCACCAGTTTGCAGCCTCTGGTGTAGGTCAATCTTTATTGTAAACATAGATGTAAAAATCCTAAATAAAATACTAGCAACTTCAATTCAACCTAAACTACATTAAAAAGAAAATACTAGCAACTTCAATTCAACCTAAACTACTATGACCAAGTTACATTTACCCCAAGGGTTGCAAAAATGTTTTAATATATGAAAATTATTT
>NW_011912802.1:0-2402 GCF_000151845.1 Pteropus vampyrus | reverse complement strand
CCTGGCGACCCCGCCGGCCAGGCCTCGGTCAGCAACGGCGAGGACGCGGGCGGCGGCGCGGGCCGGGAGCTGGTGGACCTGAAGATCATCTGGAACAAGACCAAGCACGACGTGAAGTTCCCGCTGGACAGCACAGGCTCCGAGCTGAAGCAGAAGATTCACTCGATCACAGGTACTGCCCGCTGCACTGCCAGCCACAGCCCGCAGGCCCCCCGCGCCTGCCGGCTCCTGGCGCTCGCACTGTGCGGGGCCCCGCGCCGGCCGCTCCCCTTGCGGCAGCCCTCCGAAGTGGGTCCTAGGGTGCCCATCATTCAGCGAGCAGAATGAGACCCAAGATCACCGAGCGGGGATTGAGGCTGGAGTCTGACTCGTAGGCCCAAGCGGTTAATCAGTGCTGCCCAAGCATCTCTGATAAAAACTACCGTGGGCACTCGATGGACTAACAGCCCCCAGGTCCTTCTTTCTGGAGATTTTGATTCAGTGGGTCTGGAATGTGGCCGGGATTTTATTTTCAGCAAATGTGTCAGATAATTCTCATAGAGGAATTTAGGGAAAACTGCTTTTGACCGTCATGTTGGCCCCTGCACAGATGCTCGTGTCCCTTAATTTTCATTTATAGTACTTTGCTCTGCGAAGCGATTTTTTTTGGCGTATTTCTTTGCAGCTTATAAACTCCATAAAAACAGAGATTTGGTTCTTAATGGTTTCTGTATCCTTAAGGTCTGTGGACTTAAGGTTTGAGCAATTGGAAGCTTGAGGAACAACTTGGAATGAACGTCGGCTAATGTTTGTTAAGTAGTTATTGAATACCCAGCATTGAGCTGCACTCTCTGTCCTATCTCTTAATCTTTAAAATAAGTTCTTACAGGAGGAACTAGTGTGATCACTGTTCAGAGTTCTGGAAACTGAGGCCGAGTCAGGTTGGGAATTGCCTGGGCGCATAAACAAAAGTGGGCGAGCAGTATTCACTTCGGGGTCCGTTTGCCAAAGGGCTCTGGGCCAGGTACAGCCTTCGTTCCTTCTCACTGTCTGCTGCCTTTTCCCAAGGTCTCCCGCCGGCCATGCAGAAGGTCATGTATAAGGGACTCGTCCCTGAGGAGAAGACGTTGAGGGAAATCAGAGTGACCAGCGGAGCCAAGATCATGGTGGTTGGCTCCACGATAAATGATGTCTTAGCAGTGAACACGCCCAAAGACGCCGCGCAGCAGGACGCGAAGGCCGAGGAGAACAAGAAGGAGCCACTGTGCAGACAGAAGGTGAGTCCGCACGCGGCCGTCAGGCCCAAGACGCTGCGGGCTTGGTCCTGCGGAGCCTTGGCCTTGTGTGTCCTCCCTCCCTAGAATAAGCTCCTTTTCGGACAGGGCCCATGATGGAAATTTATGGCAGCAGTTGGGTGCGGCTGGCTGTTGAGTGGAGGTGACAACTACCTGAGATTTGCAGCTTTGTCTCATCTGGCGGGTCAGTGTGTCTCAAGTCTATCTACTTTAGGATAAGGCCTTTGCGAAGGCAGCTGCAGAGTCAGACTCACGTCGCTCCCGCGTTTCCTGCCGTGGAAAAGCGCCATCGCTAGAATTAACTCCACGTCATGTCAGTGCTCACGTTTGTTTTTCGGCACGTGGCTTCCCCCAAGTCCACAAGCCCGCTTCTGGAGCGGTGCGGCAATGAGTGGCTTTCAGGGGTTCCTCTAAAACTGGCCGTTTCAGGAAGCCGAGCGAAGCTGACTGGGAAGGACTGCGCTGGTCCATGAAGCACGGGCCTGATTTTTCTCTCTGTGTTGCTCACTTCGGGTGCAGCGGGTGGGGCCTTGCCTTGTGCTCATCGGAGCCGTTAAAATTCTTTTTGTGCTTAGGACAGGTGAGAGGATGTCACTGTCAAAGGAACCGTCACTTGTGATCTTGTCATTTAGCAGATCCCACTCATTGTTGGGGGGCCTGCTGGCACTCTTAGTGGGTCAGCTGGAACAGCACTGGTTTTAGTGACCACAGGCACAAAGGCACGTGACCAGCAGTGAGAAGGACAGAGTTTTCCGTCATCGGCCCACAACTCTTTCCATCTGCTTCCAAAACCCCTAAAGAGTCTAAAACCCCATTTGCTTTTAGAAACATGGCAGCCAAACCTGACTCGGATTAGTGTGAATGTTCTCGTTTTTCCCTTAAAATGGTGACGTGTTGGGTGACAGGGTGCTTCCCCAGACCCAGATGTGACATGACGTATTTAAAACTTTATCACATTTACAAAGCCACCAAAACTTTTGGGCTTTACAGAAGCTCAAAATATCTGTCGTAGGGTTTCAGCTAAGGGATTGTAAAACTATGTTAATACCCAAAAGGTGTTTATTTGGACACTTCGACCCCAAACACGGGGTCATAAAGCTTGTAACCAGATGAGTTCATGTCCATTTC
>NW_011912801.1:0-1806 GCF_000151845.1 Pteropus vampyrus | reverse complement strand
AACATGACACTTAGATTTTTTGAAGCCTAGGACCTGCCACAATAGACGGCAGATTTTCAGAAATGTAGCCCTTGGGAAATGAAAGACAGGGCACCTTTTGATGAAAGTAGGATGGAGAAATATCTGAGGAATTGTGGTTTGGGAAAAAGGCCAAGCCATTTTGAGAGTTATAGTAGATAGAAAAATGAGAAAAGGGGAGAGATCTTGAAAAGCCAGAAGACAAAATGAGAGCAGGGATGCTGGAGAGATCAATAAAGTGAGGTTGTTGAGAGGAAAAGCATACCACTGGCGGGGAGGAGAAGATAAACTTCTCTCAGCTCACAATTCTTTCTCAGTTGACCCATAGTCAAGCTCTGAATTTTTTTTTTAAATGGCAGCATCTGAACTAAATCTGAGACTAAAGTTATTGGATTTAGCTGTCAAGGCAAAATTACTCTATTTAAATTTCATTTTAATATGATTCTGTTCTATGAATCTTGCATCAAATGTGTTTTACATTTGTACTCACGCAAAATGTATGATTAAATTCAGAATAAAAAATGATAAATTAGAGAGATAATGTTAGTTTTATTCGAATGCCGGCCTATTAAGCAAACTTAGTCTTCAATTTAAAATAGACAAGAATTTTCACTAGTAAAAAGCTGAAATATAAGTAACCGTTTTCACATCTATATTTCTTTTCCTAGTCAGTTGGTAGGATGATGTGCTGGGAATTTGATCTCTTTTCTTTAAGAGAAAACTATTGGGCTGTAGTCCCTACATAACACGCTTTCTTCTTATTCTTCCTCCCCTTCCCCTCCCTCTCCTTCCTCCATCTCCTCCTTCTTTTCCTTTCTCTTAGTAGTAAAAAAGCCTTCTTTACTGAGATTCAGTGTAAAACAAAACAAAACAAAACAACAACAACAGTAATAAAGGTGTGAGGCGGGGGTGCTCCCCCATTTCCTATCTCCCATGCTGACTCACAAGGCTGCAAGTACCTACAAAAGCTGCTCATGGTGCATACAAAAAGACAGGTTATTAGTGTCAAAAGGTCCTAAAATCATTTGCCAGGCACTTAGGAGGAGGAAAGATGGGTGGGGAGGAAGCATGGGTCTTGTTCAGCTTGCAGAAGTCCATGAGGGGAGGACTTACTGGCTGTAACACTTTCTTCTTTCTCTTGAAATGTTTCTTTCTTCAGGAAAAACTCCCTGGGATGGGTTTCCATAACTAAATGAGCATCTTGGAGATCAAAAAGTTCAACACATCATTTTGCAGATGAGAGAACCAGAGAGGTTGCTAATTTGCTTGTAATCTTACAGCTAGTTGCTGGCTGCTGTTAGGTCTTTAGAGAATGTTCTACTGCCAGATCTTGGACTTCTGGCATTTAAGTTTGGATAATTTGTTTTCTGTGCCAGAACTTGCAGTCCTTCATCTCTCCTCCAGAGTTCCGGCATTGCCTTTTCTGATTATAACAAATGTGCACACTTCGAATGAACAGCGACTCTGCCTCTTCCTGGAGAAATGTGAAGACCACACAGAGCCTGGATTTAGGGCCTAATTCTAACATATCATTTAAATGAGATGGGGAATATTGATGTGGAGGATGCTTGAGAGAAAAATAGTATAGAGTACTATACTCAAATAGTATTGAGTATAGAGTACCCTGATTTACATCTGCTTATACTTTATGTCTCTGGTTTTTCTCTAGATATGTCTGTCTGATGTGCCCACGGGGATTGGGGAGTCGGGAGAGGGTGGAATGAGACCATTTTGTTTCTAATTTGATCCCCTGGATGGCTGGTAATGAATATAGTGCTGGTTCCATAC
>NW_011912800.1:0-2738 GCF_000151845.1 Pteropus vampyrus | reverse complement strand
GTGATTCATTAAGAGTCAACTTAGTTGCAAGCGAGGGACAAGTTTAATTATTACAATCGGGCCCTGCCTCCTGGGCAGACAAGACAGAGACAGTACAGACCCGGACCTCCAACAGAAACATAACTAGCCGACGATTATATACTTGACAACCTTTCATTTTCTATAAGCTCCGAAATGCGTGTAGCTTAAGCCACGGAGTGCCAAGGAAGCGTATGAACTGCATGGCCCAAACAGGAGGAGCTGAGCGAGAAAGGCGCCTACGCCTGCCTGCCACACACTCCTTTGGCACGGAGCTTTTACCACAGAGGACCCTGACTCCAGTCCTGACTCAGCGGACTTGTCCCCCGGGTATCTGACGATTCGTTGCAGCTCGAGTAGCCATATCGGTAAAACCAAAACGAGGCAGGCCGAGAGGACCTAGTTAGGGACAAGTGCGATGATGAACATAACCTGACTCGTCGGCTAAATGTCATAAGGCAGTAAAGGATTTTGCCAATTTCATCCACCTATAGCCAGTAAATCAATTACGTCACCGCTATGGCATCGATTTAAACATCCTAATAGATTTTTGTGTGTCACTTGATGCCAAGAACCAAATTGGAAACCAAAATATTGAGTCAATAATCTGGATCACATAACACACACATCTCATTATGTTATATACCGAAGAGCCACAATTTTGATAGTTTTAAACTGCTGTTTAGCGTTACGGATACCCAGACCGTGAACTATACCTCGTAACCTCAGAAATCTAGTTATCACGTATCGAAATTACGTGCAGCTTTAAAACGCGGCAATTTTTATAAAAAAAACTAAGCACAAATGGTTCAGAGGAGTTCCAATACGAATAATATACAGAGACAGGAAATCTACGCAGAGACATAGCTATTATTGTCTCTGTGCAGATGTATTTGGTATAGATATACTAGTAACACAGAGCTACAACTCCACGTATAGACTGGAATGAGATAGTGATATGTATGGTATACATACGAATACCTACGTTCGCATACACGTGTATTCACATACATGAAAGAGAGAGGTGCACACACATGTCTGCATTTAGACCCACGCCAGGCCCCCATCCCGGGGTGATTAGGTCAGAACGCGCAGGGCGGGGCCGGCACCAGCGCATGTTGAAAGCTCCCCGGGTGACTTGAACGTGCAGCCAGGGCCGAGAACACCGCTCCGCGTCTTTCTCTGAAGCCCTCTGCATTCTGGATGCACTTAAGCTGCACTGGCCCATGTGTTTCCATTCAGACAAGAAGGACGATACCGACGGCACTGTTAAAAGTCTCCATCTGATGCAGCTAACGCACTGAACTTTCCCCCATTGCCTCGTAGAAAGAGAAAGCAGCCAGCACTCACCTTTCCCGGTTTCTCGCTGCGGTGGACGCAGACACGGCGAGCTTGAGGACGCTGGCCGTCGAGTGACGGGGGCTCTCCTCGCCCTTACCTGGTCTCCCCGCTGCTCCGTGTTGCCGAGTGCTGTGGATAAAAATTCTTAGGAGGATGGCGAGGTCTTAAGAAGACAATGCCAAGGAAGCCCACAGCGAGGCGGAGACGTGACGTGTGGAGCCGGGACACCCACATGGAGACGGATGGGGGAGAATGTCGCACGCAGCACGGGGTCGCCTGACGTCGAGAGAAGCGTTGCTTACGTACCTGGGCGTCAACACCAGTGCCAGCGGGTCCAGGCGTGACGGGGTGAGTGGACACGGCCGCGGTGCTCCGGGAGGACGGCCGCCTCAACTGCAGGGCGGCCACTCCGGTCCCTTCCCTGATGCTTCCGCCTGAACGGGAGGTTGTCGACAGGTCCCCTCTGTAAACGAGGACCCATTTAAAATTAGTTTCCGTGACTGCGACCTTTGCACGCGTGTATGTGTTCACGGGAAGTGCGACCTGCCCGATCTAAGAGTAAACAGCTCTCTCGCCACTGGGACCTGAGACGTTTGAAACTTAAGAGGAAAAAAGTCACGAAATCTACATGACAGGTGGCGTGTCAGCCTGAACAGCACTCTGTAGTGTCCCCCCCCCCGGCTTCACAGGGAGCCAGGCGCAGGGCAGGGCTCTGTAAATAGTCAATCAGTGACCACTTGGCAGTCTCTGTACGAGACTGAGTCACTCACACTGTTCGTCAGATTTGCAAATCATCCTTAGCTTCCTAACATGACTAATTATTGTCCTAATGTCCCGAGAGACTTCTCTGTCAAACGTGATTGTACTTGCAGTAACACAGGGATCTTATTAAAATGCCGCCTCTGAGTCAGTAGCTCTGGGTGGGAGCTGAGAGTCTGCATTTTTAACCAACTACTGGGCGATGCCAACATTGCAGTCTGTTGACTACTCTTTAGTGGCAAGGTTGTAAAAAAAAAAAAAAAGATTAATCAGAATTTATATCCCTCTTTTTGAAAAAGAAAGCCCGACGATGTAGGCTTTCTCAAACAAAAGATTTAAGAAATAATATAGTGCATCTGAACGACACACTTAAAATGCAGAGAAAACTCAGCACCGGGCTGCAGAACAAAGTCTCTGCTCACCGGTGCTCCCCGTTTGCAGGGGTCTGCTGGACCCACGACTCTGCAGAAATTCGTAGATGCCGGCGGCATGCTGCGGTCTGCTGCTCGGCCCGACCGTCACTCGTTCGAGCTTCCGTAAGGCAAAACAGGCACCGCAATGCGTTCCCATGATTTGTAGTTTCATAAATGTTCTAATCCTATTCCCCACAGTGAGCAGAA
>NW_011912799.1:0-2275 GCF_000151845.1 Pteropus vampyrus | reverse complement strand
AAGATAAATTCAAGACTAAAAAACTCCAGAAAACCTTAGTCTTCCAAAATGGAACTCATCAAAGACTGTCCCACTTGATACACTTAAGGTAGAAGGATATAACCTACTCAAATATATTCAGGAAATGGTAAAATATCCACTTTAAAGAGAAGGACAGAAATTTCTAACTACGGGACCTAAACTCTCTAAACTGCAACTACACAAATTAAATGGGCATTCTAATATAATTACCTATCTTATAGTGGTGTGAAAATTAAACAAATCGATACCTACAGAATCTATTTTATTCATTCTCATAATAATACTATAAAATTAAAAAAAAATCTCTACAATTTTTCACACAAGAATAGTGAAGTGTGAAACCATTAAATTAACTTACCAAGTAAATCTAGTTAGTCTAGTCATAAAAGTTACCATGGCTTTGTATCACATTAGACTAAAATGGTAAGATAAAACAATTTATTATGCTCACAGAGTCATACATTCTATAGGTCAAGAATTTGCACACGACATTGTGGAGGTGGCCTTTCTCTGACCCACAGTTTCTAGAGCTTCAGCGGAAATTATCTGAGAGTATACTCATTCACATGTCTGACGGGTGATGGTGGCTGTTGGTTGGATGCCTCGTTTCATCTCTGCATGGGATGTTTGAACCTTTTTATATCATAGTAACTGGTTTGAAGAACAAGAATGCTGAGAGAATTTAAGGTAGAATCTGTATTGCTATCAATAACCTACTCTGAGTTGTCACACAACGTTTCCTCTGCCACATTCTGTTCAGCAAAGCAGTTGCAAAGTTTCTGATTCATGGGGAGTGGAAATAGACTCTGACTCATGGTGAGAAGTGGTAAGTTTCTGAAAGAACATATGAGACCTTAAATAATGTTTTGACATTATTAATTGAATTTTTTATTGAGATAATTTTAGATTCTCCTGTAGTCATAAGAAATAATAGAAAGATCCCATTTATTCTTTACCCAGTTTCCTCCAGTGATATCATCTTCAAAATAATAGAACAATATACAACTAGGATATTAATATGTTGATGCAATACACCTACTTACTCACATTTTCCCAGTTTTACTTTATAGTGTGTTTTTTGAAAACAAATTTTAACACACAAGTGAATAGTAAAGCTGGGTCAAACTCATGTCATTCTGGCCCAAAGGCTGTGCTCTTAACCACTGTAGGATAAAATATATAGCCACTATATTATGCAGTCTTAAAAACTAAAAGAAAGAAAGAATAAAAGCTCAAAATCCATTGCTGTTTAGATTTCACAGTTTATTCTTTTTTTTTAGTTTCAATAATAATAAGTCCAAAAAATTGCATTCATTTCTTATTCCCCCAAACATTGCTGTCCATAGCTATGTCTAACTGATAAATTAGCATAATAAAGACAATGAAAATAGGAGAAATAGGAAAAATACAACAGAAATATGATCATTTACCATATTCTTACCATGTGCTGAGCTCTATAATAAAAACTTTATATTCACAATCTCAAATCTTAGCAGAAGTCCCCAAAGGTAGATACTACAATTCACTCTCATTGTACAAGTAAGTAAATCAATATAGAAATAGCTTAAAAAATTGGCATAGAATTTTAATGCTGCTAGGTTATAACCTGCATTAGAGTCTAGTTCAATCTAAAATCAAATTCCTCAATCTAAAAATGATGTATCTTTCTCTTTTTCTAGAAAAAAAAAACAAAACTGTCCAAGTAATAGAATAAAGAAAAAAATATTTTAAAAAATTTTGCTTTTCTATTTTCTACCTAGTATCCACTTGGCCAATCTTTAGTCACCAGATGCCAGAGTTACAAGTTGATTTTAAGAGTCCATGTTAGAAGTCTTCACAGGACTCCTTACCCATAAAAGACTGAACCCATTCTTAAATGAAATTTGAAATTGTAGTTAGATCTCTAGATGCATGGGTTGAAAAATGACAGATTAATATTCCTCAAAGAATTAAAAAATATAATCAACAAATTTCACTAGTTAATTGGAATGACTGAGCATTCCAATATCTCTCTATCTTTAGGGATTTATAATTGGGTAAACTGTAAAGATTATGTATAATTTTTGACAATATGTCAATTAGAAGAAACTTAAAGTCACATTTCTGAAAATCCTTAAGATATTCCAGCATGCTATAATTCCATTTAGTATAATTTCACCTTTGTATCTGACTTGATTTCTTTTAAAAAAAGTTTTTTTGAACCATTCATATTTAGAAAAAAAGTTAAAAATAATCAATCAATAAGCATTTATTG
>NW_011912798.1:0-1589 GCF_000151845.1 Pteropus vampyrus | reverse complement strand
CCTCTCTTCATTTCTTATGTGCACTGTGCCGCGTCCTCTGCTTTACACCTGACACTAACGGATCCGCAGCCCTCGGTCCCGAGGGCGACTTGGGCTGCGTATTCCGCGCCTCCTTGTGAGGGAGAAGGCACAGCGCGGCCTCGGTTGGGCTCTGCTGCTGTCGGGCAAGGAGCAGCAGCAGCAGGGCCTCGCAGGCTGCCGCGGCCGGGCTCAGGAGTCCCGAGGGCTCTGCCCCTCTGACAATGTGGCATTTGACAATAGACAAGCGTAGGAAGCAGTGTGGCATCTGATTTTGAATATTGGCACGTTCTCTGCTATTGTTGCTATATTCTGAGTTATGTCACGTCATACAGCTTCGTGTGGTTTTATGTCCCGTTTTGAAACCTTTCTTCTCCCTCATTATTAGTGGGCCTGGAAGAAAATGGTTTCCTGATTTTCACTGATTATGCTCTGCTAGTGGAGAATAGTCATCAGATTGGTAATTTCTCTAGGTTATATCTGAAATGCAGAATGACTCTCGAAATACGTATATATGGTTAACTCATATTGTCAATGCTAATTGAGGCCAAAGACTCAAAGTTACCAAGTCCATTAAACAAAGTTTTGCCTCTATCCTCAAACTTAGGTCGCCCTACATGGTGTGGTGGGTGTGGTCAGCATCGTCCTTACCTACCACTCCAAGAGATTGTTGAGGGGCAGTGAACGCCGCAAAGAGCCTGTAATAATGTGGAGAGAAAGCCAATGCCGTGGCTAATTTGTAAGTTAGGTGATTCCCTTCCTGAATAATCAAACCGACCCTTTCGAGTAGCAAAGGTTAGCCACTAGGTAGTCGGAAGTATGCTCCCGTTCCAGTGTCATTTTATATGTACTGGTTTTTTTTTCAAATGACACTTATAAATAAAAGCACTTATCTACATCTAGGATCGATGCACAGGGCTCAGCTTTCGTGAAAGTCCTCGCATGTTTGTGGTCTGGCCCTCTGCCCACTCCTGTCTGGTATTTTCTTTTTTCTTGATGTAACCATTTTGGAGAATTATAAATATAAATGCTGATCAGAAATCTATTTTTATATGGCTATATCATTCAGAGCTAGAAATGCATAAAAAACTGAAAATCTGAGAGTGTACTGATTTCTGGAAATCATCTTGTTTTAAAAATGCCAAAAACCATAAAACACCATAAAAATGTATACTATATTCATTATATGCTTGTAAAAGGAAAAAGTGGTAATTAAAAAAGTTTTTACCTGTTTTGAAATTCTACAGGCTAATTAGCTTCTGGCTTGCATAAGGAATGTAACAAAATTTATATTTTTCTAAGTTTATTTGGAAGGGGCTGGCTTATGGTATACAGAATAAGATTTTTCCGCTAGCATCAAGTATATTTTTAGTCAATCAGTGACTTTCCCCTCATTTTTTCTCTGATCAATGCTAGATACTTTTTACACATAACTAAACAGATGGTTCTATGTGCTTGCAGCCTCTGACTTACAGTTTTGCTCTGTCGTAGTAAAAACAGTATTTGCCTCATTATAAAATATTTAGAGGAGAAATAGCTGAAACATTAGTAAACACAAAGATAAAAGTTAC
>NW_011912797.1:0-1584 GCF_000151845.1 Pteropus vampyrus | reverse complement strand
CAATAAAAATCAATTCAATTAGGAAATGGATAAAACACGTTATGAGACATTTTACCCAAGAATATATACAAATGGTAAATAAGCACATTAAAAGATATTCAGCATCAGTAGCCATCGGAGAAATGCACATTAAGACCACAATGAGCTATCACTACATACCTATCAAAATGACTAAAATTAAAAATAAAAATAGCATCAAATGCTGGTAAAGATGATGAGAAACGATCTCTCATACATTGTTGATGAGAATGTTAAATGGCATGGCCACTTTACAAAAACAGTTTTGCCATTTCTTACAAACAAAAACATAAAACTACTATATGGCCCAGCAATTGCACAGCAATTTCTCAGAGAAATAAAAACTTATATTCATATAAAAACCTACCTAAATGTTCATAGCAATTTTGTTTGTAATAGCTAAAAACTGAAATCAGCCCAAATGACTTTCATAGGTAAATGGTTAATGAATTGGTATATCCATCCCCTAAACTATTACTCAATAATAGAAAAGAATGAACTATATTGATATACACAAACAATTTGGATGACTATCCAGAGGATTATGCTGACTGGAAAAAGAGTCATTCACAAAAGATTACATACTAAATTATTTCACCTATATAGACTCTTAGAAATAACAAAATTTTCGCAGATAGAAATGGCAGATTGGTTTGTTCTTGCCAGAAGAGAATGGGACAGGAAGAAAATGTCTGTGGATATAGAAAGGTAACATAAGAGATCTTTCTAGTGATGAATTGCTAGATATCTTGATTGTGACAGATACACAAACTTACACAGGTGATAAAATTGTACAGAACTTAATACACAAATACGTACACAAACGAATACAAGTAAAACTGGCTAAATCTAAATAAGATGGATGGATTAATCAATATTAATATCCTGGTTGTGATGTCATGCTATAGTTTTGCAAAATGACCAATGAGGAAATTGAGTAAAATATACAGGAATCTCTCCGTATTATTTCCTATAATTCCTACAATTTTATATAAATTTATACTTATACTTTTCATTAAAAATAAATTAATTAAATAAATATTAGTCACAGATAAGACTAAAAATATCAGTTATCACTATAAATATGAGTTAAATTCATCTACTGAAAGAGATATTCAAGACACATTTTTAACTTATATGGTACTAATAAGAGACATATTGAAACAAGTGGATTGAAAATAATAAATAAGAAAGACATACTTTGAAAATACAGAGATTAAGGGAGGGTAACAATATTAATAGAAAAATTACAATCTGAAGAAAAATAATGAAATGGAGAAGCAATAATTCATGTAGATAAAAATGTAAAAGAAAAAATAAAATAACATATGGACATTTGACATCAATACAACTCCAAAATAAGAAAATTAAAGATCAATAGAAATATAAAGGAAAATTTAAAAAATTAAAAATTGTAGTAGAAGACAATTATAACTTTCAGCAATGTTGATATCAAGAAATAGAGGATTCAAATATGAAATTTTCAAATATGAAATTTTAACATAATTAGTATAGATGGAGATATATGCAATTTTCTACCCGACTGAGAAATGGCATTTTTTAAAA
>NW_011912796.1:0-2029 GCF_000151845.1 Pteropus vampyrus | reverse complement strand
AGCATTTTTAAAAACACATTCCAATAAATTGACTGGAATGTCCATACAGAATCTTAAGGGAAAAAAAAGGCAATCCTTGTCCTTATCCTAAACTCTTGAATCAGAAACAGGTCAGGGAAGGGCCCAGGACTCTGTGTTCTTACAAGCTCAGGGAAGTCTGATGCAGGCTCATTTGAGAACACTGGCCCAGGGGGAGAGAGGCAAGTCAAAGACAATTACAATTTATCGTGATGCGTGCTGCGGTCCAGGTAAATCTAAGGGACTCTGGGAACAGAGAGGAGCTGTTAACTCAGGGCGTTCACAGACGTGTTGGGACATGAACTAAATTATAAGGGATAAATAATGAAAAGGCCCCTTTCCCGGAACCAGGAGGATGAATTTAATGATCTCCCAAGTGACCGTTAACTCTGAGAGAAGTAAAGTTATAGTGACTGCTGGAAAGAATGGGGATGAACGGCTGGTCTACATTGGGTGAGTTATTACGAGGGTGTTTCATGGGGTCGCCCTTACTGGAGAGACTTAGACAAGCTCATCTCAGAGAAGCAGCGCCTCAGCACTACACAGACCATTGGGACTGTTGGGCTTTGTAGGGAGTTGCCTGAATTTCATTAAAGTTGTCACAGACTGGCTTGTCAGAGGGTTGAAGGTTTGGGGGCACCTACAAGATAGTGTCTTAAGAGTGAGAACATTGAAGATGTAAATGAAAAATAGTTTTGCCTGGGGGTGTGAAGAGACAAAAATAAGGATTCAGGTTAAATTAAGTTTAAAAAAAAAAAAGCTATTAATTTTACATATTAAGAGAACACTTTCCAGAGGGAGAACGGGCTGGTAAAGTGTAGATTCTTATTTGCAAGGCTCAGGTACAGTCTCAAGGCCCCTGGAGCAGCCCAGCGCTCTCTAGTCTGCAATGCCCTATAAATCCAGAAGGGGAAACAGAGTGACACAAGCTGTCAAATCTAAAATAAAATGCACTGTTACTTTGTTAGCCTAGGACAAAAAGAGATAATACCTCTGCCGATTAAACTACCATGCACCATTGATTGTAAGATCCATCCTGATTTCAGAGATAAAAAGATGAACTACAGTCATTGTTCTCCTAAAAGGGAGATCAGGAGAGTGTACCCCTTTGGATCTAAGGACTTTGATGTCATATTATAGTCACAGACTTTTAGAGCTAAAAAGAGGCTAAGGTGGGGTTTCTCACCCTCAGTGCTACTGACATTTTGGGCTGGATGATTCTTTTTGGTGGGGGGTTGTCTTGTGCACTGTAGGATGTTTAGCAGCGTCCCTGGCCTCTACCCACTGGAGGCCAAAAGCACAGACCCCCTCCTCTACTTACAACAATCAAAATTGACAAATGTCGTGGTGGGTGGGGCACAAAACTCACCCTCTGGTAAGAGCTACTTGATTAAAGGCCTTCCAGATCAACCGTCCCAAAACCCCAGCCCCAACATTGATGATTTGATAGATGGAGGCCCAGACCAGGGCAGTAAATTGCTCCGAGTAACTTTTCTGAGTCCAACCAGAGACCAAGGAATTGTCATCGCTGCATGTTGTCTTTACCTGCATGCATTCATCCACTCATTCGGTCCTTCGTTCAAGAAATATTTCTGTCCACTGACACTATGCTAGGCACAGGGGAAATGAAAATGTCTTCATTTGGGCCCACCCATGTATATTCTGGGGACGTGAGTACCAATCAAGTGCAAGAGTGTGAGTATAACTGGTTTATATGGGAAGTGACAGAAGCATGCATGGGGAATCGAGGAGGTAAGACCAGAGGGGAAGGCAGAGTATATTATCAGGCCAGTTACCACTGTGGACAAGTGGAGCTCGATCACACTGGGGAAACTCTGGGAACCAGTGCAGGACATGCACCAGAGTTACACTACCCAGAGGGTGAGGCAGCTGGGTGTGCACACGCCAATCCCCACCGTCCCTTGGTCGAGGCTGCTCCTCATTAACGACCATCATTCTGGCCATCCACATGGGCAGATATGGACTTTAGTACCAGAGTAAATCCTTAGAT
>NW_011912795.1:0-2040 GCF_000151845.1 Pteropus vampyrus | reverse complement strand
CTTTGGAAATATTAATGATTTTCTTATTACTTTCTATAAATTATTTTACGATAAATATGTAAATCAAATTTATTGTAAATAACCTGTATACTTATGGAATCCTACCTGCCTTTCTTTAGTCCTTCTGTTGTGTGAATGTTAGCCAGTCTATTTGATTTGCTGAATAAAGAATCACAGCTCTTTTCTCGCATTTGATGTTGAAAATATATATGAATATACAAGTAGTAACTTCTTACTTTGGGATGGCAAATCCACTGATTATAAACCCAGAGGCCTTTTTAGCGAGGAAGAAGATTACTTTCATCTTAAAGGCTCATTTCCCAAGCCAAGTTAACAAAAAAATAAATAAAAAATAAAAACCAATCAGTCAATCACGATAAAAACAACAAACTGCTCCACGACTGATAACTTCGGGTTTCTCTGAGCATTTTTGGTATGTATGTGTATGTGTGTTTTGTTGTGTTTTCTCCCTGTATCTTTCAACATAGATTGGTTTTTATATGTTAGTAGGTAGGTTTTTAGGAGTTTGCGAATAGCCTATAGAAATGAGTATGAGCTCTTGGGAGGTATGAATCCTTTCTTGTTTATATATGTGTCCCTAGTACCTAGTGCCTAGCACATTATAAGTATTCAATGCTGAACAAAAAACAAATGAATAAAAGGCATACTAGACTCAGAATAATGAAGATATCTGGAAGAGAGAATTTGAAAATAAGAGGAACTGAAGAGAGATGCAAAAGGTGACAAAGAGAATCTTAACAATTTTGCCTAAAGCCAATTCTACTCTCAAGTTTTAACAAGATTTTCTTTCACTGTCCAAATACCTAGAATTCTATTTCTAATATTTTTGTTTTGTGTAAATAGTTTCCACTTGGGAGACGGAGGAAATTCACTTGAATAACAATGAAGAGACTTTAATAGAAGATAGTTTGGCTCAGAGTTTACTCTGTAATTTATTTACCGTCCCGTGGGATCATCTTTATAAATTATTCCATATCTCTCCTCTGTTCTTTTTTGATAATGTAACTTTTGTCAAAAATACACAGTTTTACAAACTTCACAGATTTCCATCTCAATCATTTTATTTTTATAAAACTGTGGCTTATGTGTCAACAGCTATAGGGTGGGCATTGGTTGTCAAGCATGTGGAAAATGCAGGGCCTAGTCTCAGAAATAATCTTAAATTGGGGTCACCAAATTTGGTCCTGAGGGAAGGAAACAAAGCACTGGACTAGAATCAAATGGCTCAGAATCCTTCTTGGGAAGAGAATTTCCTCTTTATCTAGGAAAATCACTTTATTGGCATTGATGGTTATAAAAGAGGTGGCTTCTCTTTTCTACACTTTGAGCACATTCAGAATGAGAGAAGCTAAAGTGCTTTGGGCCTTAAAGTGAGAGGAACTTTTGATTGAGGCTGGAGAGTCTGAAAGAAATGTCTTCAAAGGACTAGTGAAAGAGAAGAGAACCCTACTAAGACCTAAGACAGTGTTCAGCAGGAACAGGAAATGGAAGTGACATGAGAACGTCATAGCTAATATTCATTGAGTGTTTACTGTGTTCCAGATAATTTTTCTAATCACTCTGAATGCATTGTTAATTTAACCCCTGAAACATCCTATTTCATGGATAATATTGTTTCTATTTTATAGATAAAATAGAAGATACACAGAGCTTAAGAAACTTATTCAAGATTAGACAGCTCTAAATGGCATATTATGTATTTAAACACAATCTGACTCTGGAAACTTGCTTTTAAACCACTATGCTCTATCGCTCTGAGTCATCAACAATAATCTTGGGGAGAATATTAATTCTCCCATTGTTCATGAGATGGTGACTCCAGTAATTTCACTAAATTTTTAAAGAAAATTGTAACTTCAAATGCCTGGAGGGTTTGAGACCATCCAAAGAGTATATTACTGGGTTAGGCATAGATTTATCTATTTATTTTTGAGTATTAATTAATTGGTACCCTGGACTATTCTAAAAGCTCTACCCCAGTTCTAAAATGCAATCACTGTGAACTAAACACAGAGACAT
>NW_011912794.1:0-2744 GCF_000151845.1 Pteropus vampyrus | reverse complement strand
GCCATGTGCAAAGGAAGCTCACTCAGTTGCTAGATGGGATTGTGACCTGGGTGCCTTAGAGCTCAGAAGGCTCCCTGAAGGTGTCTTAGGACCCATCACTGGGTGATGCAGAGAGAGCACATCCAGGCACCTAGGACTCCTGACCTGCTTCCACTGGGGCACAGGCAAGTTTACCTGCCTCATAAGCTGGACATCTACCTCTGATTTCACCAGCAAGAATTCCCTTGCTCACCCTACACCCGACACGTTTGAAAATCACTATCTTCAAATCTAAGCTCCTTAAGGGCAGGGACCTTGCTCCATAAAGTCTGCTGCCAGAAAAAGTGAAAATAATGAGAACAGATTTTAATAAGGGCAGGGATCATGGCTTATTAATTTTTCCATCCTCCAAATTGCCTCGTACACAGAAAATGTGCAACAAAACATTTCTTAAATGAATAAACATAGGGCTGACGGACAGAATGAATGAATGAATGAATGAATGAACGAACGAACGAACGAACGAACGAACGAACGAACGAGAAGCCGGGGACTGCAGGACCGCCTGTGGACACGAGGCTATGCTCTGCCCAGCGTGTGTGCTGGCTGGTGGGACTCTGAAGGCAATAAAGGCCTAAACCAGAGAATGTAAACCAGTGGCTTTCAGCTTTAATTGAGCTCATAGATGAAGTTGATTTAGCTTTCAGAGTATTAAAAAAAAAATTTTTTTGGATTAGTTGCCAATATTTAAAAAAAATCCAAACAACTCTTTTCTTGAAAAACAGGGACTTCTGGCAACCTGGGGGCCTGCACTCCCACTTGCTGGAGGAGGGGGACGGCACCCACTTTAGACAAGTGGGGTCTACGCATGCCAGTCTGACTCAGCCCATGGCCAGGTGGGCCTCTAGCATTTAAGTCACCTGATCGACCCCCAAACTGCAACTCCTTAGCATGGGGCAGAAATCAATTTAGCGGGTCAAAATCAGCATGAAAAGAAATGCAAAATAAGACAGAAAACATCACAGGGCCATCACACATAGAGAAAAGTATCCATCGTTTTGTGAAACTTTTGCATAAGGTAAGTCACTGTCACAAAGTTGGAAAACGATTGCACTACATTATATAGTTATGTGGCTTACCTTAATCAGAAGATAATTTCTGAAAACCTACACATTGGCAGACCCTTCAGTAATGCGACTCCCTATGTAAAGTCCTGGGGTTGTTAGATGGTGAATCATTTGCTACTTTGGAAAATTGTGAGACCTCAAAAACTGTGTCCTCAGGGTGGAGCCAAATGTGGCAGGTGATCCCCCTCGCCTCTTCCCCTACCGGGGGCTGGAGGAGTGAGCAGCAGTGAGGGAAGGCTCCCATGTTCACCCCAGCCCAGCCCAGCCCAGCCCAGCCCCACCTCTCCGTCAGCGCCTTGCTCTGCGTGTCCCGGGCTGCCTGCAGGTCCTTTTCCAGCCGCTTCCGGGCCATCTCCAGCTGCTCCACCTCCCCCTGGGTCCACTTCCGGGGGCTGATGAAGCGCATCTCCTTCAGCAGCTCCTCCTTCTCATTGATGAGGATCAGCCGATCCCTCTCAGAGTCCAGCACTCCAGGCCAGGCCTCACTGTCGAGCTTGGCCAGCTGGATCTTCAGGTTGGCGACCCTGTGGGCCGACAAGGTGAGTGTGACTGGTGTGCCCACGGCACTGTGGGAGCAGGGTGACAGGTTGCATGTCCAAGGGGTAGAGGGACGAGGAGCCATGATATCCACAGAGTAATCTTTCACACCTACTGACTTCTTTTTGATTAGCATGTCCTCTCAAGGAATACATTTTTATCTAACAAACCCGCGTGGTGCCTACCACGTGCCAACACTGAGTAGCCTCTGCAGGGATGGGGCAGAGACATTAACAAGGTTATGTCCCTGCCCCAAGGGACACTAAGCCTGATAGAACAGAAAGCTGGATTTATCCATAGCTTCTGAACACCAGCTATGTGGCCTTGGGCAAGTTTCTCTGAAGGAAGTAACCCATTCTTCATGGGTCGTGGGTGAAGGCTTTAAGACAACCCATAAACTCTCAAAGCACAGTACTTGGCACACAGTAAGCACTTAATAAATGTTTCCGCTACCTCTTATCTTCTGGTTTGACCATTTACTACGTATACAACACTGGGCAAACTCTCTGATCCTCGCAGATAAGAAAATGATTACTCATTGTGAAAATGAGCAAAAATGTATTCATACTGGCACTTACTAGGCACTAAATCAGCGGCTGTCACGGGCCCACTACAGCAGACACAACACAAATACGATACAACAGCTAACCATGTTCACAGCGGTGGCAGCAAATGTAAAGAACTGTGGATGTGGGGCCAGAGGCTGTGAGTTGGTGTCTTGGCTCTGGCCTTCTTGATGAAAGGGAAATTTTGTTAAGAAATCATTTCGGTATCATGAGCTTAGAAGTCTAAGCACAGTGCCTAATACACTGCAAGCACTTAATACATGTTTTAAAGGGAGGAGTTGGGAACCCTGTCCCTTAACTGCTGTGAGACTTGGCATCTTCATGTACGATTGATTACCTAATATGCTAGATATTAGGTACGATTACCATTGAACCAAATAAAGATTCATAATATAATTAAGAGCACTAACACAAATATCTAAAAAGCAATCATGTGACCCTTTAGGATTTTGTCTTTGCAAAGAGCTTTCACATCCTAGCTTCACCCCACCCCTAAAAGGTAGGTAAGACCTGGTGGGAGACCCTGTTGGACAGA
>NW_011912793.1:0-1645 GCF_000151845.1 Pteropus vampyrus | reverse complement strand
CTGCACTACGCACGGGGCACGTTCTCTGGAAGACGAGACAGCAAGACGGCCCCCGCCCCGAGCAAGCAGCTGGCGGAGGTTGCTCTGCGAACGACGCCGATGCGTGGACCGTTTCTCGCTGCTTACGAAGCCGGCACAGGTACGGCAGGCGGACCGCGGTCGGACGTGGGCGCCCGGGCCGGAGGTGGCTCTCGTCACCTGCCTCGTCCCACAGCCGTGCCTTCCGCACCGGGGAGGGTTCGTGCGGCTAATTCCCACCGGGTCTCGTTCCTTTGGATTTTAGGGTTCTTCCCAAGCTATGATGTCGGGCCATCGCTTGTCAGACCGCGAATGTCTCTGGTCCATCCCCCTCATTTTGCAGTTCAGCTTGGGGAGCACCTCGGCCAGCGTCCCTCTGAGTCGTAAGGACGGCTGAGAATAGCCGCTGGACTCTCAGTCACCTCTCTCTCTTTGTCCCTTGTGCTTCTCCGACTCCTCACCGAGTGACAAAGAGTAAGGACTGTGGTCTTGCAAAGACTCGGTGGGCTCCTGGTCCTTGCCGACTTTCTGGTTCCTTCTGTGTGACCTCGTTAACATGGATCGAGGAAGCGCTAAGGGCCAGGCGCTATACCGTTCGATAGAATATTTTATCAACAGCAGAACCGAAGTAAAACAAAGCTGATCATGCATCAAAACCCAGGCAAGTTATGCTACCTGTGAGTGCTTAAAATGCCGGCACGTCTTTTTACGTTAGTGTGTAGAGAAATAGTCGATCTCACCCATTCGATTCAGGGCATGGTAGCTGGCGATTACCTACTCTTGGCATTTGGAAAACACCTTGAGAGAGAATCTGAATACTGCGTCTGGCGAGAGATTATTTGCATATGGCTTTAAACTTGGGTGTAGACCGGAAGCCCGTGAGGCCTCGGCAGGGTCTTCTGTGCTCAGGGTCTTCGCTAGCATCTCTGGTTCAGTGCTGGTCACACCAGATCACATCTTGGAAACAGTTTCTCTGAGGTAGAGAGAGAGAGACAGAGAGAGGCAGCCGCCTTGGCCTTGTCTGCTGCCCCCTCCCTTCCACACGACGTAAGAGATGGCCGAGAAACACTGGCTGTTCCTGAGCGGAGAGCCAAGGACTGTCCCCAAGACGAGACTGCAGCCCTGCTGAGCTCCAGCGTTCGGCCACAGCTGTGGCTGGAGCAGGTCAGGAGCATCCCGAAGACCCTGGGTTCTCAGGTGGACAAGATACGAGTGTCGGGGTAAAGCTGAGCGTAGGCATCGAACGTAGACCCCACCGGGCCTGACAGCGCCAATCAGGAGGTGGTCTCGACAAGCAGAAGACCGGGGGACGCAACGGGGCATGATGAGGCCAGCCCAAGGGACAGGCGGAGCCTCCCAGCACTGAGCCCAGCCGGCGGTGTGGACCGGACCGCATTAGCCGCAGCCCTTGGGGAGGGGGCGCCGGGCACACTCAGACCACGGCTTCCATCACAGAGGGTTGAGCTCTAGCTGTATCATCAATGCGGGGACAGGAGGACAAAGGAGGGGGGCAGAGCCAGACCAGGCGCCGTGGCCACAGGGCTGGACCGCAGGCACCTCCCCCAAGAAGGGGCTGGTGTTTGCTGTTTATGTTTTAGAAATATTACCGTTGCTGCCGTTAAATAAG
>NW_011912792.1:0-2121 GCF_000151845.1 Pteropus vampyrus | reverse complement strand
GAGCTCCTCTAGATCCCCAGACGACGTCTGCAGAGCCCTGAGGCCCTAGTATACCTGCGCTATGGGATGGTCCAGGCTGTCTAGGTTATGTGAGCTGCACAGCCATCCCTGGGCCTCTGGCTCCATCCCTGGGCCTCCGCCTCCTTCCCTGGGCCTCCGGCTCCATCCCTGAGCCTCGGCCCCCATCCTTGGGCCTCCACCTCTGGGCCTCCGCCTCCTCCCCCCCGCCCCACCACCACACGCACACACAAACAACTATGTATTTCTGTCTCCTCCCACTTGCTCTCCGGTTCTTCTGGTATCTTAATCCCCATACATTACACTGCTCCACTCAGAACACGCCCGCCCCCTATTCGTAAGGCCTTCGCCTCAGTGAGAGGCCATCTCCCTTCTGGGGTGTTCCTGACCAGAGGCATGATCTCAGTCTAATCACGAGGAAATCCCAGACACCCAGACAACAGACAGTCAGTCTATAAAGAAATGGCTTCCACCCTTCCAAACTGTCAAGGTCATCAACGACAGGGAAAGGCTGGGAAGCAGCACCAGACAAAAGGAGACTAACCCCACAGGGCGGCTGACCCTGGACTGGGTCCTGGGCCGGGAAGCAGGCTACGAGAGGCGTTACTGGACGTCTGAAATAGTTCTGAACGCGCCCGCGAGAAAGGTAACAGCGCCCGATCGTGGGACGTTCCCCAATTCTCGGCTCCGTGCGCAGTCACGTGACGATGTCTTGTTCAGAGGAAATACACACGAAGTGTTTAGAAATAAAAGGGCACAGTGTGTGCAACTTACTCTCAAAAAGTGTGTGTGCACGCGCATGTGCACAAGCACGGACACACGCGCACACACGCGCACACGCAGAGAAGCGAGTGAGGCACAATGATAAGAATCCGTCTGCGGTTGAGCCCAGGCCCCGCAGCCGAACGAGATGAGTTTAACGGCTCCTCTGCCCTGGGATCACTCCACCCCAGATGCGAAGCCCCGGAGAGAGAGGCCAGCAGCCGCTGGCCATAGGTCCCGAACGGCCTCCTGCTGGCCTGTGCCGTTCCAGCAAGGTCAAGGGAACGGAGCCTCGAGGGCCCCCAGCGGCCAGCGTGGTGCGGTGCGAAGCCTGGAGACTCGCCCACCGGTGCCGCCACGTGCCAAGGACGGAAGTCAATCCCCAAATGAAAATCGAAGAGCCAGTCCTCACGGCGGGCGGGCGGGGACGTGACGCCAGCCCCTCGGACACGGCTGAGAGAGCCGAGTTCTGGCAGGGCCACGTGGCTTTTAAAGGTCAAGGAGCAAGTTGGAGGCAGAGATGGGACAGAATTAGGACGAATACTCTGTATCCCGGCCCCGAAGTGAGGTCAGTCGGCCGACAGCACCGCATCTCCTGGACAACGCAGGTGCTCGGGCGCCCCCCGGACCCACCGAGTCAGAGTCTGCGCTTATCAGGCGGCTCCCTCTCCGCAAGTCTCAGCCTTAAAAAGAATCTGCGCATCAGGAGTTCTGCAGTTTCGTAACGTTCTTACAATTTTCTTCTGTGAGTTTTAAAATGGTATCAAAATAAAGTTATAAAACAGACAAAGAAGTTGCAGATAAACATCCCCAAAGGTAAGTGTTTAAACCCCGTGGCTCAGCAGGAGACGTGGAAGGAGGCGACAGCGACTGCTCTGGAAAGAAGATGCCTCAAGTCACACCCGAGCCCCACACCCGAGCCCCGGCGGGCGCGTCACCAACCAGCAGGGGCCGAGAAGCTGCAAAGTGTTGTCGCGATGGAGAAAGGCGTCCAGGAAACCCCACCGGGGCATAAAAATTATTCTGAACAGGGAGCACTTGCTCCTGAAACCTCCTCTCCGCCCCAGGGCAGGGCCCCCTGCAGGAACTCGGCTGGGCTGTCGCAGACCCCTCCCTGGGGCACTGACGTGTGAGCACTGAGAGGCACCCACGCACCTAAACAGACCCTTTCCCGACACTGCCACGTCTCCGGTCTGCTCTTCTAGGGGCCCACCCACCGGTCTCAGAGGCCGTCTGCTTTCTCGTAACTCCCCCCGCTCCCCTTCTCCCATCAAGACGGTACACGAGCCCCAAATCCCAACAGCCCCTTAGAGTCACGCTTTTCTGTGAACTCACATGCAT
>NW_011912791.1:0-2567 GCF_000151845.1 Pteropus vampyrus | reverse complement strand
AGGCAAGACTGGCCTATATAATGTGTAGTGTCCAGTATAAAAAAAAAAATGTGAGGCCACTTGTTTAAAATAATTAAGAATTTCAAGGTAACAACACAGCATTAAACCAAGTGAGGAGACCTTCTAAATACAGAGCTCAGTACACATCCCTGAAGTTGGCCCTTCTGTAAGTCTCTTTAGGGGAGCTTAGGAATTGCCATGGTATAGATTTTCCATAATGTTACAGATTTCTTTTTCCTAGGGATCCTGCTACCTACCCCTTCAGTCAATGGCTTCTAGTTCTAAAAAATCACTAAGGTCAACAAATCAAGCAAGAAATTGTGACATTGTGTTGGGTGACCATCTTCAGTCTCCCACTCCCCCATTCTTCCTTTTTATGGCTGTAGATTTAAGTATAACCTTTGTTGGCTGCCCATGTATTCTGCCTTTAGATATGCCATGTTCTATTAACCGACTCCCTGTGGATCAATCCCCCTTGGTTGCACCACTGACCTTACGAGTCATTATGGCAATTATTACTGCCTGATACCTGGTAGATAAGTGCCACCATCTGGCTTGTATTACTTGGGAGGGTAGATGGGCATTATCACCTTGGATATTAATAAGCCCATCTCACCTACTGCCAGCCCTCGGCTGCAGAGGAGAGCCAGCACTGAACTTCTTAGCAATGTTCTCCCCAAGACATTTCTGATGGCCTTGGAGAATCATGTGTCTTCTTTGCCTGCCTATGTAACGTATTCCCTTGGCAGATCTTCTGGCTTCATATTATATATCCACCTTGGATGTTCATTTCTCTTAGCCTCTTCATAACTAATCTACCATCTGTCTGAGAAAACTCATGCAATTTCTCTTCACTCAGCTTTGTTCATCACTTTTTCCAGACTTCTAAGAGCTACCTACAAGTGAGCTTGCCTCATTCACATTGGTTCTTACCAGGATGTTAAATCCTGTGTTCATGATAAAGTGCACCCAAATCAATAAACTTTTCTTATGTAGTCTTATATTCCATCCCCCTCAATCTAGTACCCTCAAAATTCTGTCTCAGGGATATTTCTCTGACTTTTGCTGGTACTTAGTATCTAATTCTGGCAATTCCTTTAGTATATAATTTATTTTTCCCTTATCATGACCAGCTGGGTTCTGTTGGCATTTAGCCCTATGTAGGACTTTGCAGACAAAAGGGGAGGTAAAGGCACTCCTGAGGTGAGATACTGTTGCTTTTCCAGGAAAGACCTCTGAAGCATCTTCCAGTATAAAGGAAGTGCTAGGTCTTACTAGGAAAAGGTGGTCTATCTCTATAAGCTCTGAGGGTTTAGGAGAATCCTATGGTCTGAATGTTTATGTCCCTCTGAAATTTTGATGTGTTAATATTCTAGTGCCTGATGTAATGATAATAGGAGGTTGGACTTTAGTAAGATAATCAAGCCATGAGGCTAGAATACTCATGAATGGGATCAGTGCTCTCATAAAAAAGACCCCATCGAGCCCTCCAGCTCCTTTCACCATATGAGGACACAACAAGAAGTTTACAATCCAAAAGAGGGACTTCCCCTGACCACAATGAGACCCTGATCTCAAATTTCCAGCCTCCATATTGAGAGAATTAAATTCCTGTTGTTTATAAACCACCCGGTTTAGTATTTTGTTATGACAACCCAAACTGACTAAGACAGAGAATCTACAGAACCCTTGGGTATTTCCAAGCAGCCTTGGATGAGCATTCAAATGTCTCTTGAACTTTGTGACTCAATCAGGTTCTCAGTTTGCTGCTTAGCTTTGTTTTTTTTGTTTTGTTTTTTTTGTGTGTTTGTTTGTTTGTTTGTTTGTTTGTTTTTGCAAAGAGGTTCTTATCTCTATGTAAGCTACTAAAAAGCCCATCCGGATCTCATATTTAGCCTTTAACTGCTTGTCAAGAGTTTTCAGCTTCTCAATATCCCTTTGCAGAATGTCAATACAACCTAGCATTAAGCATACAGCTCTACTTCCTTGTAGGCATTATTCTCACTTTATCTTCCTAAAAGCCTGAATCTTAGAACCTGCAAGAGTTTACTACTATAGTGGTTGTTTTCTCAGATCAACTTCAGTAGACTTTTTAGCAATTGGTCCCCACCTTGAACCAGAAGCCATCCATGTAGTTCTGGACACCATCCATTTGCTTGACAAGTGGACAGTAAGACATTCCTAAATACCTAGCATCTATCTTCATTCATAGACTTCTCTAAGGACCACTTGTATTACTTTATGTCCTCTGAGAAGCAGAACCCAAGATGAGATTAAATGAGCAAAAGATGTATGAGGGTGAATGCTTTTGGAAGATAAAGAAGGGAATAAAAGAAGAGGTAGGTACTTCAGGGGTAATAAATACTCTCTCTGAAAACCAATAAGAAGAGGGAGTAAGAGAGATTCAGCAGAAAGAGTTTCAGAATGAAATACAATTTTAAGTAAGTTTTAGCCATTTTTGCATCAAAATCACCCATTGGAGGGGTGCTATGTGTTGCCGGAATTGGCCTGCCTTATCAGCCATTTAGTCCTTGCCTGGGAGGAACCTGGAGGTAGTGTGGCCTCAG
>NW_011912790.1:0-2455 GCF_000151845.1 Pteropus vampyrus | reverse complement strand
TGTCACGTCCTTAGCGTTTTTAAATAATCATGGAAATTGTTAGCACTTTAGAGTAACAACAGTAGTTTAAAATGTCCACTGTTCAAAGATGTCAGAGTTTTTAAAACATAGCTTAATCAAGTATTCTACCTGAAAAGCCACTATTATCTCAGTTCATTCTTTAGTCATATTTGTTTATAATTACACACACACACACACACACACACACACACCCATATCCAATCCATCAGCATATTCTGTTGCCTTTAAGACCAGGCCACCATCACTCTCCACCTGTGCTTCTATATTCACCTCCTCGCTGGTCTTCCTCCTTCCAGTACGGCTCATCCAAAAGTCTCTTTTCCACATGTAAAACACTCCTTAATACGTAAATCAAGTCCAGTCCCTACCCTCACCAAAGTCCTTCAAAGGTATGTCTAGGTCACTTAAAATAAAATCGAACTTCTGGTATGGTCCACAAGACCATATGCTACAAACTCTGGCTCCGTGACACCTCCCTCTCTTATCGCTCCTTTGCCATCAGCATGCTCCGACCATGCCAGCCTCCTCACTGGCAAGCGAGCGTGCCAAGCAAGGCTTCTCCTCAGGGCTTCTGCTCTTCGGGTCCCTTCTGTCCCAGGTCACGTCTTGGAGGTCCACTTAGGGCTGTTGCTCAGAAGCCTTCCCTGATCATTCCGCCCTCAAAGCATCAGTCCACTGTTCTCTGATCCCCCTTTGTTTTTCTCCCGAGCAGTTGCCATTATCTGACATTCTGCTCATTATTAGTTTGTCTGTCTCTCCGCTGAGGAAAGAGACTTTGTTGGTTTCTTGCTGTAAATTCCAGAACTTGCAACAGTGCCTGATGCAGACATAGTAGGTTATCAGGAAATATTTGTACCACCTTCTTTTCAAAGAGCTGACAACCTTCACGTTTCAAAGCTTCTTTGCTACCACTTGTCTCAGCTGGCATATGTGAGTTGCAAGACAGTAATTTAAGAGGATCATGAATGCAGGTAAATCTTTCATTTTACATTTAGGGAGACTAGAAAAGGCCCAATTAAAATGAAAAATTATCCAGCATTATAAAGCAACATACATTGAGCAGCATGCTATATTAATAAATGCTATAGCATTTAGAGCAGGAGCAGATTGATTTGAAGCAGAGTGGTCATGACATGCTTCAGAGGGGACAATTTAAGGTGGATTTTGAGAGCAAGGTTAGGACTTTGAGATGCATGCAGAAGGAAAGCAGTCATTCCAGGGAGAGGAAATGAAAGGGCAGAGCCAAGGCATGAACCTAAATCCTTAGAAACTGACCGGTAAACAAATTTGGCCAAAACCCAGCTATCTTGGTTCAGGCTGCAATAATAAATGATCGTGACTAAGTGGCTTATAAATAACAGAAATTTATGCCTCACAGCTCTGGAGGCTGGAAGTTAGAGATGAGGGGGCCAGCATGCTCGGGTTCTGGTGAGGACCCTCTTCCTCACGGCACAATGCCACCTTCTCATTGATCCTCATGTGATGGAAGGAGGGCTGGATAAGGGCGCTAATTCCACTCACAAGGGCTCCACCGTTGTAACTTCATTACCACCCAAGGCCCCACTTCCTGACACCATTGCCCTGGGAGCTGGGATTCCAACATATGATTTTGGGGGTGAGGGGACACAAACATTCGGTCCTTAACACCAGCTTTAACATGCAAGAGACTTGGAGGATGAACCTGCAGAGTACAATGTCTTGAATGGAGGTTTGAATGTCAGAATATTTCCCAGGAAGCAATGGGAAGTCATTCAACATTCTTCCGTCAGCGTTGTGTCACAAACGTCATGTTTCAGAGAGATTAATCTGGTGGCAGAGATTAATCTGCAAGGGACGAGAGGAATGGACCGTCCCAACGAATGGCCTCTCATCAGGATGTTCTACAGAGCTGAGTGTGGTGCACGCCGATGGCTACAACCACCAAGTCCACTCTCCCCTTCCCAATGGTACCCCAAACTTTATTCGACTTTCCGCCCATCCTCCACGAGACATATGCTTCAAGAGAAGCTGACCTGACCATATTTTTGTCTCGAAGTAATCCCTTCCTCCATGTCACTGCCTGACTCACAAATCCAGCTGGAAACTAATCAAAATATGGTAATCCTCTCGCCAGAGGAACTGATTCTGGAGCAGATATGTGACCCGGTTCAGAGTAATGAAGATGAAGGGATATTTCCTAGAAACTGCCAGAAAAACGTCATTTCAAGATGCGGGTTGGATGTCGCTGTGGCCGAGTTTGAGGATCCGAACTCCTGGAACCATCACGCTGTTGGCTGAAGTACGGCAGAGCCGAGAGAATCACAAAGCAGCACTGGAGTGCTTGGACCAAGTCCATTTTGAGGCCTGCTTTATCTCCGGACTTCCACTCCGCCAGCCAATAAAATTCCTTATGGCTTAAGCCAGGTTGAGTTGTCTTTGCCGTTCTTTACAGGCA
>NW_011912789.1:0-1921 GCF_000151845.1 Pteropus vampyrus | reverse complement strand
TTAATGAACTTAGGTTTTACTTTTTTTTTTCCAGGAGGTCTTTCATCCTATCTCATTCTGTGACTCAACCCATCCATTGGTATTGTAACTAGCCTATGGCTAAAATCTTTTGCTCCTCAAGCCACACCTCTAAAATCCTAAATTCTTTTTTTTTTTTTTTTTTCAATATATGTTGTTATTCTATGAAATTTAAAGATTTTTTAATTTTAATTTTATTATTAGTTTCAAGTACACAGTACATTGATTAGACATTTATATAGTTCCTAAATTCTTGATTTGATAAAATGTATAGGAAAAGGCAAACATTCTTCACTTTTCTTATGGATACCTTTATTTGGGAGGGATGTGGTTTGTAACTAGGTTAGCGATCTTTAGACATGTTTATTTTCTAGAAAGATTATAACTCAATTAGTTGAGGAGGAAAAGGAAAAAGGGCTGCCTCATGCAGATGCCTTTCTTGAGATAATATCAGTTCTTGGCAGCAGGTTGGAGTTGGGGAGCAGGCAAAGCTTAAAGATCTTCTGACCCGCCTGAGTTTATTGCTTACATTTATTTAATAAACATCTGTATGATAAATATTAATCTTCAAATTATATCTTCACAGTTTTCAATATGGAAACTTGGAGGTTATATCAGGAGAATGGAGTTATAATTTTTTTGTCTTTATACTTCTCTATTTTTAACATTTTCCACAAGTAGGCAGCATATGCTACCTATATAATTATGTATGTAATTATACCTATATTTACTTATGAATACTTATATTATTATACTTATATTGATATATATATAAAGGTAGCATATGCTACCTATGTAATTACTTTTAAAAAATTAAATATTGTGAAAGGAAAAATAGTAGTTCCCTATTGCATATCAAAATCTAAGTTTCCCCCTCATCGTATCTCATCGTATACACTTCTCTTTATGTATCATTATTGGATTTCTGCCTCAATAAAGCACTTTATGTCCTCTGCTTGTCCCATTTTCCCATATCCTTAATATATAACATACTTATTTGTATCTCCTTTAATCCACCCACATTTCTCAGCTGAATCTCAAAATTCACTTTCTTCAACGAATCTTCCTTTATTAGCCCCATCCTAAAATTCACTTTACCAGACTTTTGTACTCTGCACTCACATACATTTGCCCATATTTTGCTTTTTTAATATAAAAATTTTATTGAAGTATAATGCACAGATAAGTGCATAAATCCTAAGTGTACAACTAAATGAATATTCACAAAGTAAAATCCAGATTAAGAAACAGAGCACATCAGCAACCCAGAAGCTCTCATCATGCTCCATTCCAGTTACTTTTATCCCACCTCCACCAAAAGGAACCACCATAGATTATTTTCACCCATGCACTGCATACTCTTATATATGGCTTCTTTCACCCAACATTAAGATTAATCCACATTGTTCCATATGCAGTACTTTGTTCATTTTCATTGCTGTATAGTAATTCATTGAGCAGTTATTCCTATTCATTCGTATTGTGATGGACTTTTGGTTTATTTTCAGTTTGGGGCTATTATGAATAGTGCCGACGTGAACACTCTTACACTTGTCTTTTGGAGAACGTAAGAACATTTTTCTCTTAAGTATATCTAGGAGTTGAATTGCTAGGTCATATATTTATATTTATGTTTGGCTTTAATACATAATTTGAAATAGTTTTCCAAACATGCTGTGTTGCTTTTTAAATTCTCTCAAGCTGGAGACCCCCGGTGGTAAGTCATAGGCATTCAGTGTTGACACCCAGCCTGGTGAACAGCCACGTCACACCCAACTCCCAGTGCTCAGCCTGTGGGTAGGTAGCCACCCACTCATGTCTCCATGAGTACATTTCTTCAAGGTGTATAACTTCCATGTCTTAAAAGCTAGCATAGCTTACTTCCTCTCATCAATCCCAGCTA
>NW_011912788.1:0-2086 GCF_000151845.1 Pteropus vampyrus | reverse complement strand
TTTTGATCCCGCACCCAAAGTCAGTCTCATGGGCATGAGATCTGTTTATTTATTTTTTAAGGTGTGGTAAATTGTTTAATGGGGTGAAAAATGTTCACCGTTACAGTAAATTTAAAAGGATTAAAGAAAAAGTATAATTCCATTACACAAGAAAAGTATGTATGTACATAGAAAGAAAGCTATAAAGATATAACTATAAAAGGTATGTCAAAATATTATTCCTGGATATAGTAGTTTTCTATTACTATATAACAAGTTGCTACAAACTTAATGGCTTAAAACAAAACTCATTTAGTATTTCACAGTTTCCGTAGGTCAGAAGTCCAGACACAGCTTAAGTAGAGTCTTTGCTCAGAGTCTCCAGGCTGAAAACAAAGGTGTCAGCCAGGGCTGTAGTTTTCATCTGAGGCTCAGGGTCCTCTTCCAACCTCATTGGTTATTGGCAGAATTCATTTCCTCATGGTTATATGACTGAAGTCCTTGTTTTCTTGCCAGCTCCTAAAGGGTGCCCGCAGCTCCTTGCCTCATGGCCCACACAGACAATTTACAATATAGGTATTTGCTTTCATCCAGGCCAGCTGGAACATGTCTTTTAGATTTTCTCTTCTGCAACCAGCATGAAAACTCTTTACTTTTAAAGCTCTCACCTGATTAAGTCAGGCCCACCCATGTTACTGTCCCTTTTGCTGTATAATGAAACATAATCCTGGAAGTGATTTCTCCTATCACATTCACAAGTCCCACCTCCATTTAGAGGGGAAAGTATTATATCTGGACGCGGGTCATGCGGATCATCCTAGAGTTCTGTTTACCATATTGGACACTCTGGGTTTTTAATTTTCTTCTTTATAATTTTTTATTACATTTCTATAATTTAAGAAATTCTATTAATAGAAAGCTATGACTAGTCCCCATGTAAGTGAGCACTGATTCTTAACTTTAGTGCCCGTGTTCACCTTTCTTTTTATGATTGTGTCAGTACCCAAATTTTTAATGCATGGTTATGGATCTGTTTAGTCTCACAGGGCCCCACACTCAGAAGGGCATTGTGCTTAGTTTCATATTCTGTTGTCACCTTCTTGAAATTCTCAATAATTTTTATTTTTGAAGTTGTGTCTTGTCAGTGAAGTCTACTGAAACAAAGGTGCCGAGGAGATATGTACAGTACAGGTATGCACCTTTCCTTGAAGCCCTATTCGTGGGTAGTCTCACGATGCCCGATGAGCACAGAATTCCTGTGTGCCCACAGTGCATGGAATTTCAACAAAATTCAAGGCAAGAAAAGCATGTTCCATCTACATCTGATTTAGCACAAGCACTGACAGTTTAAAGAGGCCGTTCGTTCTATTCAAACCAGAACTTATATCACATAGAAAAAACACAATAAAATTCTAATACTAGTAACCAAGCAACCCTATCATATCCTTTCTTACTGTGCTAATACTATGTTTCAGTCAACCACTTACACTGAAAATGATAATGTAGAAGGAAAAGAAAATATAGGGCATCCATAATTCTTTTTCCTTTCCATGCTGTTTAGTTGTCAATATACTTCAGTAGAATCTTGGTAGAATGTGTATATATCTAGAAGTGAAATAAAAACAATTGAGTTTTGTGTTTGTGCAGTGTTTCCACTGTTCAGTGGAATAAAACACATATGGATATATGAGTTATAAAACATGAACTGAGTGATTGCTGTGATTCTTCACAGTAAGTAAACACTCATACTTGCATTTAAAATTGATAGTGCACACTATAAATATAAAGCGTCCAATTCCTGCTAGTAATTAAAAAATTTGGTGTTTAATTTTTTACCTAGAAAGATATTAAACAGCAAGCAAAATATACATGACAAATATACCAAGATTGATAATATGAAAGGTAAAAGTTTTATATTTTAATAACTTTGATAATGCTTTCTTTCTTGTTTTTTAAACAAGGGGCCCACACTTTTCTTTTGCCCTGATTCCAGCTAGAATTATGTAGCTGGCCTCGCCTATACTCATGCTGGATGTGAGTCTAGGATCTTTTTACTTATGGATAGCTATTTTTCCTACCCAAACATCAGACAGATGGTAAAGTCTCT
>NW_011912787.1:0-2661 GCF_000151845.1 Pteropus vampyrus | reverse complement strand
ACTATTAATGAGATGTCACATGATGGCATGTTTTGAATATGCTTTCTTGCTATTACTTCTTTGGTTGTGGCAGGACCAATGGATTTCAATGATTAAAGTTAAAAATTTAATAAAGGAATAAGAAGTTGAGAGAAACCTGTAGATTTTAAGCCATTAATATAGCCACGTTAATGAATAAATTATATTCACAATTTTGCGTAACAGAGGGGAAAAACAGGATAAAAGTTTTTTAAAAAATAAGTCATATAAAAAAATACAGCCATAAATGGGAATTTCTCCTTTGGATGGATGACGGAGAAAGTCATTTTTTATGCTAATTGTGAGAAATTAATTACTCTTTATATAATTAACATTATTTTCTTGGCAGGAAGGCATAATGATTCAATAAAATGATAATTTCCCCAAACTCTATGTTTTCTTTCAAAAGTATATACCTGAGTTATTTTTTATGACCTCATCAAATGGTCGTGAACAACAAAAAATTAAGAATTTCCTAAACAATACTTTAGGACCTTTTTTTCTTGGTAAGCCACAATTCACTAAACAACAACAGCAACAACAAAAGCCGGAAAGCCAGGCTTTATAAATATCATCTTCAAAACCTCCCTGTCCAAATGTTCAGATTTATTATCAAGCAAGCCGATATCTGTTGGAGTGCTTCTGGAAATAATTTTTCCTAGACTCTGTAAAGTGTATTAGAGACCTTTGATATAGTGCCCAGCATTAGAGAGAGCACCACTTTATCTGGAATTTACTAAGGACAAAAACAAGCCCCCTCACCCCAAGCTAATCTTTAGTCAAACTGGCTCATCACCAGTCCCAGCTCAGAACTCAGTACAGATTCACAAACCATTATCTGAAATCTTTGCAGCCAGAAAGGCTTTGGAATTCAGATTTAGAAAGGTATATTCCAATATTATGAACATCTCCAACAGCGTCTTGGGACAGCACCCCAATAAGTGAAGAATTTTTACTTCTGCAACAAAATATACAAATATTCACACTAAGTAGGATAAATAAAGACTATAAATAGCTTCACATAAGGTCAGAACAGGTTTTGCTGCCAAATGAATTCAGGTTGGGTCAGATTTTGCCGCCAAAGAAGTTAGAAAAAATGTTCAGTTTTTCGTTTGGGGTTTTGAGATTATGGAGAACGGATTTTAAACTGGTGGAATATCAGTGCCTCGCTTTGAAAGCCATGTTTAGAATCCATGCCCCACGACTGCTATATATAAAATAAATTTATATCAAATATCTTCTGCCTTCTTTCTAACAAATAATTCAGAGAAAATCTCCAGGTAAATCTACCTCAGTAAATTTAATTTTTAAAAGTTAGTATTATATTGAGAGTCTATTACTTTATGAAATCCTGAAATCAAGAAGTAATCTCCCAGGTTCTCCTAATCCATTCAATCTCTCCCTATAAAAAGAAAGTTCCAAATACACAAATACTTTGGGCAAAGACAACGCAGAAATCCGCACACTAAAATGATCAAACTCTGATGTTCAATTCAAGAAATTACCATTAGAAATTAATTATTGGAGGAATCAAAATTACTGCTTCATGAATATGGATATACAAAATGTTTAAACATTTTAAGTGCTTATTAACTATAAAGTTGATAGCATTTTTGAAAGATTAACGACCAAGAAGAGAATAAAAAACATTTTAAAATTTCTAGCTATATAAGACTAAGAGGAAAAAAATACTTGACAGTGATGCATACAGTGAAATGGAAAAGGATATAATATCCACTTGACCTAGAGTGACCCTTGGCCCCTCTCAGAAGTCACAGTGCATTGGACATGTGATCATGCTCAGCAACTCAAGTACTGATCCACTCACCAACAAAAGACTTTGAGAGGTTATTTGTTTGTCGAACAAAGTGAGCAATATGAGCGATGTCTAAACACACAAACGAGTATTACAGGTCAGCACATGTTCCGAGTGCTCAAAGTGTGCTGGCACAACATCACCTTATAAGAGGGACCAAATATTCAAGCCACCCTCATCAAAGAGCCTAGAACCAAAGAAGAATACAACAACAAAACTCCTGCAGTATTAGGAATATTGAATGAAAATCAGAAATGGACATTGTCTTGACTAGCCCTTAAAAATGAATATACATTTGGGTAATTGAAGCTTTATCAGAGAAGAAACAAGAATAGCTCTCACACATAAGGCAAGCACATGGGAAGAAAGAGACAGTGGAAGGTGGAGGAAGAGAGAGGAAGTTGTGAAGTCTACTCTCAGAAGAAATACAAACTATAAAAATAAGTTATTTTGGATTCTTAAGATGAAAAATGCAACTGAACTAAAATAGTGAAAAGCCCTTTACTGAAGTTCCCTAGAAAATAAGCAAACTCATTGCAATGGGACTCATTACCCAGCAGGGTCTAAATATCCAAGCACTCAACTCTAATATGCCACTAAAAACAAAAAACATCACTGAATGAAACACTCAAGGGACCAAGTCTGCAGTAATCACTGGCAATGAAACTATATGACATATATTCCTACCAGATAAAATGATGATGTAAAATAAAGACCCAGCATCCCTACCAAATACTAGGGATGTTTATCTCAAAAGCAAATCTGACTTCAACACTCATCTGCTCAAAGCCTTTTGGTGAACCCCAGTACAAAGAGAGAGAGAGAGA
>NW_011912786.1:0-3134 GCF_000151845.1 Pteropus vampyrus | reverse complement strand
ATCTCTGCAGAGGTCACGAGGCCACTGACCATGCAGGGATTGGTGGGAACGATGGGAACAAAATACAGACTCCCTTACCAAAGGAAGGAAAGCAGGTACACTTACATTAATTTTTTTCCCATTTATTTTGAGTATTACACATGGTCATAAACTTTTATAACCTTATGATAAATTTTACACTGAACATTATTTTAGTGGATTTTTCATGAACTCTAAATCTTTTACGATTTTTCTTTACACGGATTTTTTTTTCCAGAAGGATTCTCACAGATGATCAGCTCTTTTCATTTGTTCTGTATGATGTTATCTTGAATAATAAATAGCCACATGGACTCAAGGAAAGTACATTATGAAGATAATATTTCATCTTTTCCTAGCTTTGTAAAAAAACCCAAACCTACGATTGTGTTCAGTATTAGAAGTAATTTAGACAGGAATTAAAATTACCTAGTAGATATATTGCTTTACACTTTTCTCAATTCAGTATTCATTTATTTGTTATCTATTTCAACTGTTATCTTTGTACTTATTTTTACCCTAGTCCTTCCCAGTTTCCCCTCAGCTCTTGACAGTTCTGGTAATCAGCAACAAATCTGGCGAAGGTGAGATTGGTGGGCAGCAGTTCTCAAGAAATCCACACAAGGTTAATATTACTTTAGAGAGAGGTTAGATCAGAGTTCCCAAGCTCTGCTGAGCATGAGGATCCCATAGGGAGCTTGTTAAAGCTGTAGATGTTGGATTCCACCCTCAGAAGTTCTGATTCACATAGTCTGGGGTAGGCCTGGGAGCCTATATTTTAGCAACTTCCCCATGGAATTATGCTGCATACTTGTGTTTGAGGACCATGAAGCTAAACTTTTATTTTTTAAATCAGTTCTTGCTTGGATTTCAACTATTTCATTTCTTCTGTCCCTATAGCTGATATTACTGGCCTCATCTGGCCCATCACTTTTAACTGTAGGTTTAGCTGTGTGTGTGTAGTACCAATCCTGGCCTAAACAGAAGAAATTAAAGTAAGAGCAATATTAAATATATTGTGTTTGCATCTGGTTGGAAGAGGAGATGCGAGTGTTGGTTGAGGTTGGAGGAGAGGCTGCAGGAAGTAGCTAATTAGCAACCAGATGGTATTATTTCAATATATTAATCAGAGTATTCGAGCAGAATATCAATCTGATATTTAAAAAACTTCATCCCAGTACTTCAGGGTTTAGCAATAAACCTCCCCTATTATTCTTCTGTCCTCAACTTTATGCCCCCATTCTGAAATCTTGGATTTCGTGTTTCAGTTCTTGTGCGATATCTGCCCATATTTCAGCTGCCCGAGAATTGAAGCTTGCCTTGTTTTTTCTAGTTCTCGCTGTTGATGCTGGAGCCAGCCAGCCAGCTCCTGAACTACATGAAGTGGTTGGCACCCAAACTGCTAACAGACTTCCCTGAGCCTGACTTATGGCCAGATCCCTGCCAGCTCCTCCCCTCTGCCCGAATCCTGGCAGGCCTGCCCCTCCAACTCTGTATTCATCCTTTGCAGATAATGAGGCCTTGCCCAGCAATGTTCCAGGCTTCTGAAACCAGAGCAAATGAGAGGAAAGGAACATTCCTCCTTTCCCTTGTAAAAAAATGAGTTAAATTTTTTTTTTTTGTACAACAGAATTCAGTCTTGAGGCCAATACTCTAAAGAAGGTACGTTATTCTGTCACCAGCCAGCCTGTCATAGAAAGAATAAACATCCTAACAGTGGATTGTCCAAATAATCCATTTGATTTCCTTCTTCTTATCACCAAAAGTAGAACTCCCCAGATTCAATATAGAAAATTAATCAAAGGAGGATATAATTAACAGATGATGATCATAGTTTATTTTAATCCTTTAGAAAAAAAGAAAACTTGTTTTCAAACAATAATGAAGTGAATCATCAGTACAGATTACACATACGCAAAAGCTGAACTGCAAGTGCAAGCATCAGAGCTATTCTTAAAAGTAAGGGTGCTGGCGTAGAATATTAAGGTCAGTGTTAAGATGGATCCCTTTTCACCTCTTTATCTGGATAACATTGGACGACTTGTTGATATAAGGAGACAGCTCTAGGAGAAAACTTGCTCTAGGTCCCCATATAAAGTCTGTTCATGTTTTTCCATCTCTACTGCCACAACCTTTGTTCAGGCCACCATTATATCTTACTCGGATGACTCCAACTTCTGACCACTTCTCCTTGGTTCTTGTCTTCCTCCAATTCATTCTTCTCATGCAGTGAACGATCTTTGTGTATGTATACACACATATGTAAACATATGCAGTATGTATGTGTAATACATGTATTTTATATATCGCATATACATATACATACATATATAATTTTTAATAAAATAATCTCTAAATATAATTTCTTTTAGAGAACAATTCTAAAAGCAAAAGAAAAATGGTATGTAGTGAAAAGTCTGTCTTCCATTTCTATCCTGTAGTCATCCTGGTTTCATGTTCAGAGGCAACCAATATTGCCAGATTTCTACGAATCTTTCTTCACATAGTCTACACATGCACGAACAATTCTATATTATTTTTCCTTCTTTTTTTTCACAGATGGTATCACATGATGTACTGTTCTGCATCTTACTTTATACACTTACAAATTCATTTTGGAGATGGTTTCATATCTGTACATAAAGATCTTGTCATTTTTTATGGTTGTATAATATTCTACTGCATACATGTGTCATGATGTATTAAACCAGCCCCTTATTGAGAGATACTTATGTTGTTCTGATATTTAATTAATTTAAACAATTCTACGATAAATAACCTGTATAGAATACTTCAATCATTGAGGTGATATCTATAGAATATTTTTCCCAGAAGTGAAATTTTGGTCAAAGAGTATATGTATTTACAAATTTCTTAGACATCAACAATTCAGTTGAAGTAATTTACATTGCCATTGGCTGTGTATTAGTGCCCCTGTTTCCACACAGCTGCAAACACATTTTTTAACAATTTGGTAGGTGAAAAATATCATCTGTGATTTTAATGTACGTTTTTCTTATTATTACTTGGGTAAGCATATTTTCATGTTTCGCGGTGAACACTTGTATTTATTTTTCAGTGAACTGTCCTTTGTCTATTTTTCTATTTTGTAGGGG
>NW_011912785.1:0-2579 GCF_000151845.1 Pteropus vampyrus | reverse complement strand
GCAATTCTGTGTAATGAGGGCTATGGTAGGAAATGTTCAGGGAGCCAAATTTGCCCTTAAATAGGAAATGTAACTCAAAGTCTATGCGTCATTGAAGGCTTCTCAATGACGTGTTGTTCAAGTTAAGAGGATGTGGAAAATGTTTTAAATAAAGGGCATGGCCACATCATGGGACCGATGCTGTGAAGATGTCTGACAAATTGGGTGACCTGAAACTGTCTCAGTGTCTTAAGCAGAGATCAGGAAAGAGAAACTTCTCAGATGAAGTTAATGAAGAAGACAATTGAAGGAGTGTAGTGACAAACAGCTGTGAAAATCTGTGTGCAAAGGAGCAAAAGTGAATTAGAGTTGCTTCATTTCAGTTACCTATTTATCCAGCAAGCATTATGATATTTTTATTGAAAATAATTTTGTGACTCATTTACTAAGGAGATAAAACAATATTTTAGAACCAAAGTGGAGCATATCAGGGCCAAAAAGGACCTTAGAAATTTTGTAATCAAAATTTTATGATGACATCATTTACAAATGATGAAACTAAGTTTATGAGGAAGATTCTTTCCACTTACTAAAGGGAAACATTTAAATTACAAAACCTTTTCAGTGTACAATATTCAGAAAAGACATGATTCACTGATCATTCACTTCGATTTTATTTTCATTCACATCCATATTTAATATTTTGCATATTAAAATTATGGACATGTACCAGTCATGTGTCAAAGAATTCGATAGATAAAATACATTTTAGAAACAATATACAATGTCTTAGAGCTCTCTGAATAATCAAAATAATTAGAAATGAAACTCACTGATACTTAATCAACATCCTTATAGTTTATGGAATCTGAAACTCTAATTTTCACTCCCACATACTACTGAAAATCCAAAATGACACCCTTCTGAAGCACATACATATTCTCCTCACCTCTGTTCAGTATTTGTTGACTTTTGACCTAATCTTCCAATTCCATGTTTTTTCTTGAAATCTCTGTGGACATCCCATTGTCTCCTAGCATTTATGTCATGAATATAAATTTTAGGCGGATCAAATTTTTTTCTTTCTATACCTGAATTGTTGTTTTTTGTTCTGAATATTTGCAGGACTCTTTATTTTTAATGTTTGAAAATTGTAATAGAACTTTATTTTTCTTTTCTTTTGTGTCATTCTTAAGTTTACTACTTTGTAGGAGCACTGTCTGTTACAAATAGAATCTCTCGTATATCATTTCTGGAATTTAAATTCTCCATAGAATAAGTCTTCCAGATTCATTTCCTTTTTCAAAAAAATTAATTTACTTTAAATGATGATTTAAATACAGTATTATATTAGTTTCAAGTGTACGGCATAGAGATTTAACATTTATATTCCTTACAAAGTGATCACCAATAAGTCTGGTAGCCATCTGTCACTGTATATCATTATTATGATGTTATTGCCTATATTCCCTATGCTGTATAATACATCCTCATGACTTATTTATAACTGGAAGTTTGTACTTAACCCCATTCCTCTTTTCCATCCTTCCCATGGATTCATTTTCTTGTCTTACATATACACATTATTTTCCCACTTAAGTTCCTGAAATTTGAGATTTTTTATGTGACTGTATTTTTAGTATAAAATGAAATCTATTTTTCACTGTTTCCAAAAGGAATTTAATTTATTCTCCAGCATTTGTATGCATTTTAGTGTGTTGGATGTGCCTTTTATGTTCAAATCAGCTTACCACATTAAAAAAAAAGTCTTCAAAAGCATTTATAAAAGTTTTTTAATGTTTTTGATGGCTTTTAAATATCATATTAACATTTTAATGAGCTGAGACATATAGCTTACAGACTAAAATATGTTTACTATACATTTTATCTGAAATATCTTGCACAAATAGTGCCATTTTTAATGCAAAAAAAACCCAAAACAAACTACAGAACTGTGCTAAATATCCTCAACAGCTTCATGTTTTACTTGTTTAAAATCCAAACACTTTACTTGACCTAAAAGGCCTTAGCAATCTTGCTCTCCCCTAACTCAACCTTTTAACTCATCTTCTAAAATCCCTTCACTCTCTCACTATGCTCCAGCCACATTGGCTTCCTACTAAACCTTACCAGCTCAGAGTCTTTGCACCTAATTTTCCTTCTGCATGGAACACTTTATGTCTGATATCTGTGCTTGATTTCCCTCTATTCTTCAGATTTTCCTTAAATCATTTCCAGAGGATCTTCCAACTATGCTATTTAAACTAGAATTCTCTTCTTCCTGACCCATCAAAATGGTCACTCTCAAGCTTTATATGTTGTTTATTTTTACTTGAAGCACCTTTTACAATGTGACATATATACCTTTTTCTTTGTTTACTTGTCTAACCCACAAAGAATAGAATCTAGCTATAAAAGCACTGTTATTTTGAATATTTAGCATTTATACAATGTTCAGAACAGTGTCTGTCATATAAAAGGCTCTTAATATTTGGAAAATAATTGAGTAAAATCAATTGCATTGTATTTAGTATTACAATATTTAATTACTTTCTTTTTGTTCAAAGCAATATGCTAACACAATTATATATTTATATGAG
>NW_011912784.1:0-2230 GCF_000151845.1 Pteropus vampyrus | reverse complement strand
TGTTCTCGGTATTAGTCAACTTTCGATGCATAACAAACCACAAAAATCTTGGTAGCATCAACAATAAATATGATTTCTCACCACATGTCTGTGGAAGGACAGGGGCCGCTCTGCTCTGCCGGGGTCCTGGCTGGACGGGGAATAGCTCCTTAGGGTACATTCTCCTTGTGGCAATGACAAAAACAAAATAGGGTCGCCCAACCCCCCAATCATATTTCAAGCCTCTGTTCATGTCATTGCCACTAATATCCCATTAGTCAAAGCGAGTCTCATGGCCAAGCCCAAGTCCAACGGGTAGGGAGACACATGAGCTCATAGCGTGAGAATGGACGTATAATTCTCTTGTAAAGTGGTAAAGAATTTAGACCGCTAATTCAGTGTACCACGTTCTTCATACATGCCTTTTCCTTTCCTTCCGCACTCAGTGCTGATCCCTGTTGTGTTCTGTTCTTATACTTTTTGGGGTGGGAGGGGATTTTCACATGCTCTTCCCACTCCCCAGAACCCTCTTTCTTCCTCTGGCTCATTCATTTTCAGACTTCAGAAACTCATTTCTAGAGTCACCTCTGCCAGACCACTCCTTCTTCACCATGGTTATTTGGCCCGTGGGTTTGTTGTTGCTACGCTGCGTTATTCCAACTGGACTAGACCAAGTAAGAACTCCCCCATTCGTGCGCCTCTGTCTCCAGGTGCCTGCGTCCAGTCACAGCAGTTTTCCATTATCTTGTAATTATCGATGTACTTGTCTTCCCCCTGGACTGTGAGTTCCTCGGATGGAGCTATGCCTTTCATCTCTACATCGCGCCTGAGGAGCCTCAGCAAATATTTGATAAATGAATAGATGGCTGACCTCCACCTCATTACTGTGGGAAACATACATTTAGCGCTCAGGTAGAACATATTCTCTTGAATTCTCCTTTAGTGATTTCATTTCTGCTCATCCTATCTTACCAGCTCGCCAAAGACCGTATTTAATGTCTCTTCCTTTTATTTCTCATAATACCTGAAATACGATAGTTATTTCATGAGTCATAAATGATTTATGCTGTTGATCACTGCCAGCTTTTTGGCTGCCATCTCTCATTCACCCTAGAGCCACGACATAAGCAGAAGTTCATGTGATTATAGTACGTCAATCCTAAGACATCCTGTTAATAGCCAAGTACTGCCAACTTGACAATGTCAGCATTTTCTTCAAGTCATCATTGTATAAATTTAGCCAGAAAAGCAGGGTGAGATTTTTAAATAGGAGTTTTGGTAACACTGGGTAGGAAATGCATATAACATAGCAGATGCATTGGACATTTCAATGCCCAAATGTGGGTCTAATTTAGATGTTTGTGGCCAGAGATCAAAGGACCTCCTCCTGTATTGCCTCTGTGTGTGAGGGAGGGAAGGAGGGAGAGAAAGAAACTTCCTATTTTTAAATGTAGAAATGTACTTTGCCATTTTCTAAGTTTCTGACCTTGAACGTAAGCAAGTGAATTGGCAAGGTAACATGTACTTGTTTATATGATAAAACTACAAAAACCTGAAGTGTAAAATATTTCATTGTCTTGATTGTCATGTGATCAGTGTGTTCCTTTGACTACTGGGAAGACCACCGGGTAGAAATGTGATTCAACACATTTTCCTCTGGCTTTTCCGTGGGACCAGCACCGTGTTTATCAGTGGTGTTAAGCTTCACAGGATTCCAGCCCACCTTAACTAATTGTATTGCTTAGTTGCACCAGCAGGGGTAGATCTAGGTTTTGTGGGGCTTGACGCTTAAACAGTTTGGAGTTAAAGAGTATGAAGTTACAAACAAAAAACGAGATAGTTATTGAAGGGGTCGCATGCTTGTCAGGGGCCATATCCAGGCTCCTGAGTCTGACACACAAAGCTCGTCATGACCTGCCCTAGACTGGCCTCTTGTTCGGCCACTCCCCAACGCAGCTGCCAAGGCCATACCCAGCCGCTTCGCATTCCCCGGGCATGCCCTGTTCTTGCTCACCTGCAGGCTTCTGTGCATGCACTTACTTCCATCTGTTCTTTCTTTACGGGGCCAATGCCTGCTCTTCAAGACTCCAGGCGTCAGCTGTATTGGAAAGCCTTCTGCGATTCCCCACAGATACCTCAGTTCTGTGCTCCATTATTTTGTTGTAGCTATTCTCACGCTGCATTATAGCTACTCATTTATTTGTCCGTTTTCCCTACTACTACGTGGCGGCTTGCCATAGGCAGGAAGGGC
>NW_011912783.1:0-1727 GCF_000151845.1 Pteropus vampyrus | reverse complement strand
TAAAGCAAAATGTATTACAGGGCAGTGGACCAGACATGAAGGTATAAAAAGTGAGGACCCAAATTTGCAAAGTGAGACATGCCCTCTGTCATAGGAATGAGAAAAACAAGGCAGGGGGTACAGTCAAGAGGAGTCAACAATGGCAGGGGGAGAGCATCACAGTTTAATAGAGGAAGAGCCTTCTACAGATACCCCAGATAATTTTTTTGCACTCAGACCACGTTTACCCCTGACAGTCTCAGCAGACAGCTCCCCTAATTTATGTACCAGATTTTGACTCAGAACCTCTTGGATCATCAGGTGAAGTCCATGGCCTCACCACTCTGAACGGCAAAATTATCTCTTCCTGCGTTGACCTCCTGCTGCCCACTGGGTCCCCTTGGGCTGGGTCGAGCCTGAAACAGCAGCACCCTGAAGACCAGCAGGATCAGGGAAATCACACGTATCTGGATGAGATTCCCCAGCGTGTAGTTTGGGGTTGGGAAGCTGAGAATTGTGGACAAAGGGGTCACAGAGGTCGTATAGACCACAGTCCTCCAGGATCCTGAATGTGCACTAGGGGACTCACCCCCTGACAAGACGAGACTGCCCGCATCACCCCATACTGAGGGTTTCTCACTAGTCTCGGGGCCGTCAGCTGCTGTGATGGAGTGATGGCGTCAGCTGCTCCTGGGGGTCATGAAGTGGGGGTGTGAGTGAGGACTTGGGGAGACACGACCTCCCTCCTGGGTTCTGTGTGCTCGGTGCCCCCACTTCTATCATGGCTGTCACACCACTTCTTAATGAACCCTGTTTCTGCCCTGCCAGGTCCCCTGTGTCTCCTCACTGGATTCTCTCACCTCCCTGTCGTCTGAATTCAAAACCAATGCAGAGACTCTGATAAGAGTTAGCTAGCTGTCCCAGAGCTCAGGACTGGAGAGAAAAATGGTCTCAGTACAGAAATTATCGAGCGCGGTGCATTCTGTGTTCCGTCTGAGGCACAAGACCCATAAGCTTATTCCCATCCAGCTGAGGCTCCCAGGGCCCATGGAGGAGGGGATGGCATCAGGGCTTCCTGAAATCAGGAGCACAAAGGGGTAAATGTCAGGAGTGGATCTGCTTCACCCCACCCAGGATCCTCCTCTCAGGGGCCTGAATTTTAACACTCACCTGGAGCTTTTCATCCATTTATTGTTTCATGAATTCACTTTTTATATAATTAAGAATAACAGCAATGGTAGATTTACCAGATAAAAATCATGGGTGTAAGGATATTTGTAGATATACTTGTAGATATGTAAATTTTGTATTTATAAAACAATAGATATATGTGTAACTACATCCACAGATATATACTGCAGATGCGTTGTGTCTATAATATATCATGTATATATTTTATCGTATACAGTTATATATCTGTATACACAATTACATATTTATCTACTATTAACATAAATACTGACATTATATGTCCACATGCATATCTATATATGACATTATATATCCACATGCATACCTATGCTACACCCATATGTATGATATGTGTGTATATAAATGATATATGTGAATTAGTCCATACAGGACAAGTCAGGTCAATTACTTGAAAAAAACAGGTTACAAGAAAGCAGGTCCCCAGAAAGGTCAGAGTCTGTTCATCAACAAGGAATACAGTCATGTCTGTGAAATGTGGGAGGGGCAAACAAAAAGAACCTGGCACACAGGGCGATGGTAAACTGGTGATAGGTCAG
>NW_011912782.1:0-2195 GCF_000151845.1 Pteropus vampyrus | reverse complement strand
CATTCTAAAAATTTGTTTTCCTCACATACACCTCTGTTCGAGAGCTGCGGGTGATTTGTCACAACTGGAAGGCCCAGCACCTCAGCCTGGTACCATAGGCGTCAGTGGTGCGGGCTCACCTCGCCATTTCTCCACTGCATCTTCACAGTTTCCTCTGTGTGGTCCGCTTAGCCTCCTCACCAGCCTCAAGTGAGTGTCCATCTTTCTTCCTTTATTCAATCTGAGTCCCTTAAGTTCCCCATCTAGATATATCACCCCCTCCTCCATTCCTGACTGAACTTCCGCTCATGCTTCATCGACCCACCTAAGCAAGTTTTCCGAAATCCTTCTACCCATTAGTAAGTGAGTACCACAAGGACTCATTTGGAGCTTGAGAAAAACTGCTGTGTAACTTTCTTTATTTGGCCATCTTGTCTTGTTATTTAATCTTCACAGAATAATTTAACTCAAATTTGGATATCATTTTCTTTACAAAGCACTTGCACACCGCTCTTCATTGGAGCTTCCCATTCATTCTATGAAGTAGGCAAGGTAGGTATTATCACTATTCTTTTCATTTCATTGATGAGGAAACTGAGGGGTAAGGAGGCTTCTCACTCAACATAACATAAGTAGAAAGTGGTCAAGAGAGACCTAGGTCTGCCTGACTCGCCTAGAACACCCGCTTTCATTTTCCCAGCCAGAATGTAACTCTCTGGTGGACAGGGAATGTGTTTTCAATGTTTCTTTGCACACATAAAGGATAAAGGGAAAGCCATCGGTGTTCTGACAAGAACTTTACGGAAAAAGACAGGATACTCAGTCAAGTAAATGGTATGTGGTGGGAATCTGCCAACTGCTTAGGTCACTGCTGTGTGCTGAAGGGACACCAAAGCTGTAGTAGCTGTCCTCAAGGAACCTACTCTTTTCAAGTGAGGCCAAACACACCAAACAATTAGTGCACAATCAAGTATGAAAGCAACGTTATTTGAGGTGGCACACAGATGAACTTTTTTCTTTAAATAGCATATCAAACCTGCAGATTTGGGCAAGTAAAAAGTTTTAAAATGGATTAACTTTTTAAATTAGAAAATAATACAGACAAACAAAACTTGTGACAGTGGTCCATGAATGATTGCACTTTGAGCCAGGGCCAGAAAGTGGGAGTATCTGCCTCAGCAAAGGGCTGGGACTGACAGTGATGAGACTTGAAAGCTCCTTTCCAAATCTTGAACCAGGCTACATTCCAGAGGCTTCTGAAAGCCAGTTGAGGAAGTGTAGGCTGGATCAGGAGTCATTTAGATGCTTCGTGTGGGAGGGATACAATGAAAGTGGTGCTTTGAAAGGTTGGGGTGGTGGTGATGTGCAGTATGGACTGAACTAGGCCTGCCGAGTGGCCCAGGAATATGCAGAAGATGCCACCAAGATGTTAATGCAATATGAGCATCATGAGAGTCAGGCCTTGAAGCTAAAGTTAAGATTCTTTCATGGACATGCACATGGGAGTTGTAGTTTCTCATGTATTATTTGAGGTGTTATGAAAATTTAACTGAAACTTGACAAGGTAAAAAAGATTACCAAGTGCCTTTCCAGGAACATATGAGAGCAGCATCTCTGTGGTTGCTTGACTATTCACCATTGATTAAGACCACTCTGTAGAGTTAAAAGTTAACTTGTAGAACATTGATAAGTTGCAAATGATTGTTGTCTTGTACGAATAAAAATTATTTCTGAACAGTAGGAAAGATAGCCCCAAAAGTTAGTTTTATTATCTTGTAGAACTACCCAGCTTTGTATCTAACTTAAAAATCATTCCAGCATTCTCTCAAAGTCTGCCATATTTTTGGTGGCTTTCTCTTGTTCTTTTTTTTTTTTTTTTACTATTTTTATTGTGATAAAATATATATCATAAAATATCCATTTAAATCATTTTAAGTGTATAATTCAATGCCATTAATTATAATCACAATGTTGTACAACCATCTCCACTATTTCCAAACTTTTTTATTACTCCAAACAGAAACATTAAGCGGTAATTCTCCATTCCTTCCCTCTTTCCTGCCCCTTATAACTTCCAGTCTACTTTCTGTCCCTATGAATTTGCCTACTCTAGATATTTCATGTAAGTGGAATCAAACAATATTTGTTCTGTTGTGACTGGCTTTTTTCACTGAACATAATATCTTCAGGTTCATTCATGTTGCACTATGAATTAG
>NW_011912781.1:0-1946 GCF_000151845.1 Pteropus vampyrus | reverse complement strand
CCTTGTGTGTGAGAGAAGTATTTTCATTCAATTAACAAATGTTTATTCAGTCTACCATGGTCCCATCACTGTCTCTCATGATCAACATGGCAGAGAAAAAGGATTATGTTGATGACAGGCTTGGCATGACCAACACAAACAAAATTACCCAAGAGAGTCAGCACACACTAGGCCTGAGGTGACCAGAACTAAGTCTACGCCAGAGGTTTAGTCATTTCCTGGTGCTCTAGGGCTGCCATTGCCTTGGCTGTTCATTTTAGTACAGCTGACGATAGATCTCAAAGGGAAATGTGTGACAGATGGGAATCTATGCAGTCAAGGATCAGTCATATATTCCCTTCTCTGGAAAAAAATGTCAGAGATATGAACTGGGAAAATGTGATCTGTTAAACTAAAATAAAGTTAACATATGATCTCACTTATATTTTATAATGAATATATTTTTGAAAAAGAAAAAGAAAAAACTACAAATTTCTATTTGCTTCTTTAATATTTACCATTAGACATGTTTTTGTAGTTAGTGTTAAGATTACTGCACTACTATTAATATTAGCTTGATTCTAAAGTTTGAGACTATTAAGCTATCCTATAGTTCCATATGTTAAATCTTTATTTTAGCAGAGAAGATGAATAAATATTGAACAATAATACTTACTTTCAATAAAATAAAAGTAGAGTAAATCTTTCGTCTTGTTCTAAACTGGTGGTTTATCAGGTAATCATGGTCCCACAGTACATCAAACTAGAAATTTCAGGCTTAAAGTGCTTTTAAGTGAGTGGAAATATAGCAACAAGAATAAGCAGCTATAAGTTCTTCAGATCAATTACTACCTCAAAATTTTTATATTATTTTGTTACTTACGCTAGATTTTCCTTTGCTATTTAGAATTCTTTTGTTTTTAATATACCAAAAGTAACTTATGAGCAGTAACAGTATTGAATTTTAAAGCTAAAAATAATGTGGCATTTATTTTTAAAATAAGTACATGAATATACAAAAGAACATTAATAAAAAGAACTCCAGAAATTTTCAAAAATATATTTATTAAAAAAAGTAACATTAATCTACGGCCATGCCACCCTCAACAAGCCCGATTCCATCTGAACTCAGAAGCTAAGCAGGGTCAGGCCTGGTTAGTACTTGGATAGGAGACCACCTAGGAAAACCAGGTGCTGTAGGTCTAAAAAATAAATAAAAAATAAGGGATTGTAAGCTGATAAGGTCCTTGCAATCTGTGAGGTCAACCAAGAGTTGCCTCGCCTAAAAAAAACAATAAGTGACATTAAGATTTTCAAACTTTTCAATTAGCTTCAGAATATTAGTCTCTATATCTTGCAGTATAAATATCTCTGCAGAAAAACACAATTATTGTTTTAAAACACCCTAATGAACAAATATGTATTAGGTATGATGAAAACCTAGTTAAATAACAGCAAAAATATACTTTAAAGTAAGTGACACTTCAGAAATCACTACCCTGGAAGTTTCAAGATAGAAAAGCAAATTGTAATGAAGTATATAGTACTCTGTAAATTTAACTGCTGTCTAATGTCCAGCCTCTTTTAGTGGAGCAGTGTATGAGTATGTGAATCATGCTTGAACTGGAATGGTTTTCACAAAGCTTCTCAATAGAGGCTGACTTGTATTTCCTAGCTATGCTTGTGATAAATGAACAACTCACATATGAAGGAAACAGTGACTGCTCAATGGTCCCAGGATGCTCATAACTTACCTGAGGCCTTCTCTTCATTGCAGTTCAGGAGGTTTGGATTTGCCTGATGCATCAAAAGAAGTTTCACCAGGTTTGTCTGAAACATTAAAGATAATTGGAACAGGAAACACCGTGCTGGATACTGAAGATTCATCAGTAAATGATACACAGTTGTGGCCTCATGGGGCACTTAAGGTTGGAGAAATGAGAATACATTAGTATTCCCTACTACTA
>NW_011912780.1:0-1801 GCF_000151845.1 Pteropus vampyrus | reverse complement strand
GCACAGAGGAGATTCTGATTTATATTTCTACTACGTGAGATTAGAATTTCATTTCTGGCTTTTCACACTTTCAAGGAACTCCAAGACAGAGGCATAGTGCTCACCAAGCAGCTTTGTGGCTCTGTAGCCATCTGAAGTCCAGCTGTGACTGTATATTGTCAAATATATTAGGATGAGAAAAAATTTTCTGAAGATAGTTTCTAGAATCTATGCTTGAATTCATGAAGGTTTTGTGAAAAATTAGAGATGATGACTCAGCTTGTTGACTCTATACTTTACAGGCAAGATTGATTTTTTTAACAAAATAAACAGGCTAAAAATGCCAGGTTAAATTATCACTTATGAATCAAACTTAGGAAGTCCTCTTTATTCATGGACATAAATTCAGAAATATTTATATGTTATCATTCATCTTCTTCAAATTATCAGGTACTACCTGACTTGGTGAGAAAGGAAGGCAAATGTTGTAAAGTTATTGTTCTGCTCCAGGTAGTATATAAATCCTTGCTAGGCTAGATGAAGGATGGTAGTTTGACCTTGAATAGGCAAGTATTACTACTACCTGAAAGCTTCAAGTAAAAGCTGTGTTTTCAGCAATGGTTCGATGAAGGGGGGAGGGAAAGAGTAAACAGTACAGCTGAAGCTAATTTGTCAAATGACCAATCCTTAGAAAACTATGAGAAAAATACGTTAAATCCAGTCCAGGATAATTGTTGTAGCTGTTTACTGCCAGAGGCATGAGCAGGGTCAAAGACAAGTAGGATGCAGGAGGAGATTGAGTATAAATGCAAGGGCAAAGGGATAGGAAGACAATCAGGGGCACAGAAAGGTAAGGTAGTTAAGAGTAAGTCCTCAAAACTAAAGAGAAATACCTGTGTTTAAGGTAAAGCTCATCCAATCATATAAATGAGGAAGTGTTAGGTGTCTAAAATTCATCATTCCATAAATTCAGTATTTGGGAAGTTGATCTTCACCAAAACGGCTGTTAAAGAATTTATGTTGGCTGAATTTGACAGTATCAAAAAACCACTATACATTTTGGATTAAACTTTTCTTCTGATATTTATGGAAAATAGTCCTTACAGTAGTGTGAATGACTTTAATCCAATCAGACCAACAACTGGCTCTAAACTAAATGAGATGGTGGGAGGTCAAGTTGAATTGAATAGGAGGCAAGGGACATTTGGTCTCTTCACAGGAGAATTATTGTGAATAACAGAAAAAGTTAGAGAACAAATCAAATGTCTGGCATTAGGGCAAGGTTAAGTAATATATGGAATACTTAAGTAATATATGTAGGAGTTTATGTGATAATGAATATTTATCAACATGGAAAGATGCAGTATGTCATAAACAGTGAGAGCAGAAACTTTATCTGCTATACTTACTATTAAACCTAGCACAGTGCCTGATATAAAAGAAAAAAATCAGATTACCAAAGATAATATAAAGCATCATTTTCTGTAAAACACACACACACACACACACACACACACACACACACACACACACGTACATATACATAGATATTTCAAAAGGAAATTTCCTAAGGTTTCAACATTGCTATTTTGGCATGGAGGTTCATTAATATAGGTTCCTTAGTAATTTAGAATGATTTGTTATACTCATTCTTTACTCAAATTCACACTTGGCTTCTAAATGTGTCTGCAGATTTTCTAGGTAAAATCTGGTTTAGCAGCAATCTGAACTTGGAATGCTTACCTTAGTTCCAAAGCATTAAGGTATTATTTTAAATGATGTTATTAAAATAATAAAATCTCTCCCCTACCTACCCAACTGC
>NW_011912779.1:0-1576 GCF_000151845.1 Pteropus vampyrus | reverse complement strand
AGTCTTAAGGTCTAGTCCTGACTGTGCCACATCACAACTCTGAGACCTCAAGCAAGTCTCTATCCTTCTCTGGGCCTCAGTTTCCCCATCTGTAAAGTGGGCATAATGATACCCTTCCTCTTGACCTGCTTTTATGGGTGGATGAGATGCCAGGCAAGAAAATCTTTGGAGAAGCCTCTGTTTAGAAACATTGCAGTTACGGTGCAATCGAAATCCAGGAGAGGGTTAAGGAGAAGGAGCTCTTATTGTTCCAGCGGTGGCAGCAGCATCTTTGCAGTAAACGTCACCTGTTTACAGTCCATTAGAAGCCATTATTCCTATGTCTCAGGCAGATGCACACCCCTGACCTTGATGCGTGTCTGACAGCCTCAGGCAGAAATTTGGGGAGCAGGAGTCATTTGGGCAGCATTTAAAGGGCCACAAGAGGCCAAAGGCCTCTTCCAGTGCCTTTCTCCCGCCCTACTTCTGGGCCACAACCTCTGCCAGTCATTGAGCAGAGGAAGAGGCCCAGCCCCAGTTCCAGATGCTCAGGCATCCCCCAGACCTCTTGGGGGATCTCCAGATTACTACTTTGAATTTGCAACCTTAGTAGAGCAATAATAAGTGAGAAAGACACAAATAAACAGCAAGGGCTGCAAGGACCGCAGAAGAGGTGAGTCCAACCCCCTCCTGTATCCAAGAAAGAAAGGGACATGCTCAAGGTCAGAAGAAAAGAGCCAGAATGAGAACTGAACTCCTGGGACTCTCAGCCTAGGCTATGAGATGCTAATAGTGGAAATTTCAGGTTGTGACCAGTGGCATGTTGACAGTAGGGCTGGGCAGAGAGGAGGGTTTTGCATCATACTGCATAGGCAGCTGCCACCTCTGGCTTCAAGAAGGGCAGACTCTGGACATGTGTGGCTCCAAGCCAAGCTTCTTCCCACCAGCATCCAAGCCTGGGAGAAAGAGGTGGGGGAGAGCATAAGATGCGGCAGCAAGATGCAAAATCAGCACATTTGTCTCAAAGCCCTTACTTGCCTTTTCTGCATAGCTCTCCTTTTCTGCCTTTTTATAACTTTTCTCCGAAATCTTCAGTGCCCCCAGATTTTCTCTTTATTACCCTTCGACAAACTCTTTTCCAGAAAAGAATTAAAATCTCATTTATACTCAAGTGTGAATGACTGACAACAGCTCTAAGGCAGTGGCACTTTTGCATTTTAGCAGGACTTTAAGAAGTAGGAAGAGTCATACATCTCCCCTTTCTCACCTAATTACAACTTCATCTTTCACTGGTAAACCTTTATCCATCAGACCTACACTCAAGAGTCTCTCCTTCAGGAAGCCTTCCTTAGCAACCCCCATGCTGACCTGAGTCTTTCTGGAACACACCCTCCCAGAACTGAGTTAACTTCTCTTCAGAGTCCTTTGTCTTTTGGTATGACTATTTGCTACACATCTGTCACCTGCACTAGACTATGAGGTCCCTAAGGCCACCTATTTTGCTCTCCAGTGTATCTCCAGGGCCTAATAAAGTCCCTGGAATGTAAGAGATGGTCGATAAATATCCTCTGAATGAATACATGAAGTTTTGGGTAAA
>NW_011912778.1:0-2150 GCF_000151845.1 Pteropus vampyrus | reverse complement strand
AGAACTGAAGAGATAATGGTTGAGGAATTTCAAAAATTAATGAAAGACAATAAATTACACTAAGATGCTCAGAGAAGCCCAACTAGGATAATTTAAAAATAAGAACACCAGGATATAGTCAAATTACTAAAAACCAAAGATGAAAAGAATATCTTGAAGATAGCCAGAACAAAGAAACATTCCCATTTTCCTCTCTTGCTTGCTTTCTCTCTTTTTCACAACCCTTTACGAAATATAAATGCCATTCTTATCTCAGGGGTCATACAGAAACAGGCCATGTGCCGGATTTGGCCTGGTGGCTATAACTTGCCAACCCCTCGTCTAAAGCCAAAGCTGGAACAATATACTGTAAGCTTCATACAAATTTAAAGGTAAAATCTATGGCAGTAACAAATAACAGCACAAAGAACAGGAGGCAAGAAATAGAAGTATACTGAAGGGTCTTTATGTGAAGTGGTAGCAACACTAGAGGTAAATTGTGATAAGTTAAAGATGTATGTAAGCCCTTAGCAATCACTAAAAATAAAAAATTATAACTAGTCAATAGTGGAAATAAAATGGAATCATAAAAACTCATTCCAACAGAAGACATGACAATGACAAAAATGGCACAAATAGGAAACACTTAGCAAAATGGTAAACAAATCCACCCATAGCACTAGATTATATTATGGGCCATACAATAAATCCAAACTAATTGAAGAGATTTAAATAATACAGTTAGCTCTCTGGTCACAACAGAATTAAACTAGAAATCAATAATAGATACCTGGAAATTTCCCAAATTTTTGGAAATCAACATAGGTCAAATAAGTCACAAGAGAATCAGGCAATGTTTGAATTGAATAAAAGTAAAAACACAACATATCGAGATGGGTGAAACAGCTGAAACAGGTCTTAAAGGGAAATACATAGCACTAAATACTTAGATTAGGAAAAAAAAAAAAACCCCCATGAATCTAAAGCCTTAAGAAATTAGGAAAAGAAGAGTAATTTAGGCCCAAAACAAGCATCAGAAAGGAAATGATAACAGTAAAAGCATAAAGCAACGAAGCAAAACAAAAATAGATAAAAATTAATGAAATCAAAAGCTGATTTTTTTCTTTTTGAGATGATCAATAAAAATGAAGCCTTAGGCCAGAGTAGACAAGAAAGAAAGACACAAATTACCAAGAGTAGGAACAAGAGAGGGAACATCGCTACAGATCCTATAGACGTTAAAAGAATGCTAAGATAACATGGACAACGTAAAGTGTAATACATTTGATAAATTAGGAGTGGACCATTGCCCATTTTATAAATAAAGTTTTATTAGAATACAGGCTCTCATTTATTTATACATTATATGTGGTTTTATCTCACAAGTCTAAAATATTTACTGTCTAGCACTTTAAGAAAAAGTTTGACAACCTCCGATTTAGATGAGTTAATCAAATTCCTTCAAAATTCCTTCTTGACCTCACTCAAGAAGAAATAGGTAACATTAATTACCCATATCTATTGAAAATTAAGTTTGTAATTAAAAACTCCACAAGAAAGCTCCAGTCCCAGATGGTTTTATTGGAAAATTCAACCAAACATTTAAGGAAAAATAATACAAATTCGACACAGTCTTAAAAAAAAAAAAAAAATTGAAGAAGAGGATACACTTGGCATGTATTGCCCTGAAACCAAACCCAGACAGACAAACCCAGATTTATTACAATAGAAGAAACAACCAGTATCCTTCATAGACATGCTCACAAAATTTTAAACAAATACTAAATCTAATCCAACAATATGTGAAAAAGATAACACATCATGACTATGTAGTGTTTGTATCAAGGATGCAAGGTTGGCTCAGTCTTGTCAGGCTCACTTCATTAATATTTTAGAAAAGGTCTGCCAAATGCCCAAGTCTAAATAAGCATAGTTTGTTCTTTCCAGTAAAAATAGTTTTCTATGAAAAAAACAAAACAAAACAAAAAACAGCTGATTTAGCTCTCAATACAATCACACAATTCTTTTTCTGAAGATAAACGTAATATTGTATGATACCACAGAGGTTCTCTGTGTGCACTTCCCATTTTATCACTTAGCATTAAAAAGACATGTACCCAAGGTTCAAAATTCAGTAAAATCAATCAAGTTAATAATTTTACTGCATCATC
>NW_011912777.1:0-1002 GCF_000151845.1 Pteropus vampyrus | reverse complement strand
AAAGAATAAAACTTGCAAGTGATAAACCAAATAAAATAAAATAAAATAAAAACAAAGCCCATGATACTTTTAAAGGCCCATGAAAATATATTCATTTTAATTTTTTAAAAGAAATCAGAGAAAAAATAATGTAATAACAATAAATTCTGCTTAGATAATATTCATCTTTATACTAACACAATCATAAAATATAATTGAAATAATGTTTATGGAGAAAGAGGCCATGAAGGCAAGAGAACATAGGGCTCGTGAAAGTCATATTGTGGCCCTGCGAGGGATAACTGGTATATGCGGACAGTGCTGGTTGGGAAATCATCATTTGCAACCTTCATGGTAGATTGGATCAAGCAAGAATCACCAATAGATGCTAAATCTAAGGGAAATTTTTGGTAAAGAATAGGATATTTGCATCATCTTAAGGTATCTCTCCACACGCTTCCTATTAGTTGCAAGAAAGAAAAAAATGGATAATTAAATCGTGGAGAAATCGGGCACCACCTTGACTGGGTGATCAAAATTAATGTCACCTATGAGGAACAGGTGGGCATCATATGCCTCCAGATGTAATACTCTGAGAAGGTTACAACATCATCTATACAGTACTCCTATACTCCATATAATCATGAGGAAACAAACAGAAAATGAAAAGTGCTTTTTTTTAAAGGTGGGGGTGTGTCAAAGTTATTCTTTAAAACTGTCAATGTCAAAAAAGACAAAGGCTGGGAAATACTCCAGATTTAAGGCAATTCAAGAGACATAACAACTAAATGCAATACCTCATCCTAAAATTGAAATTGAACCTGTACTGGAAGAAGAAAACCCTATAAAGGCCATTAATAGATCAGCTAAAAAATTTGGAATATGGATGGTAAATCAGATAAAAGTATTACACCAATGTACATTTATGAAGTTAAGAATTGTAGAGCAAAGCCTTATTTTTTAGAAATATACGCCAAAGAATTTAGGGGTAAAGAACAGTGATATACCCAACTTACCTAATAT
>NW_011912776.1:0-1803 GCF_000151845.1 Pteropus vampyrus | reverse complement strand
TCGAAAAACACGAAGCAGCTTCTCTTTGCCTAAAGTATGAAGTCCAGACTCAAAAACCACACGATCTCTTCATTACGGACAAACTTCAAGGTACAGGTATAGCTTAAATAAGGCATTGAAAAATGTTTTGGTTTCTTAGAATGTGTCCTTGTCAATAGTCATGAATTTGTTTAAAAGAACCTTAAGCAAAACAAATCTTCCCACACACGACTATAAAGATGAAAACAGACATGTAATGCTAATGAAAAAAAAAAAAAACAGCTTAGCAAACGCATGGAGGGGTGTGTGCAGAAACCCACAACTGATTTAACTTCAAAACCACAGCTTTAGCTCAACTAAAGTAAAGATGACTTAGATAAAATACAACCAGAAAACTGAAATAAAGGATATGGGGTAAATAACTTAAGCTGATGGTTGAACAGTAAACATCTTGAGTATAACAGCCTAGGAGACTCTGCTGAGGACCAGGAAGCTGATGGACAGACTCCATGGAGCCCCTGGGACTGTGCCGTCCTTAGGGAGTCCCCTGCCCGCTAGAGTATCATCACCTATTGGACTATGTGCCTTTCAGTCGTGGGGATACGGTCACCTTGATACAGGAGGAGAAATGAGGTTTTTAGGTTGAAGTTGGATGTTTGAAGTTGATATGGAAGTGCACTGGTGTTTGTTAAGGTTGTTTTAGGGCTACAGCTAAAAAGTGGATGCCAGAGGGTTTTGGTGTGGTCCCGACTCTGCCACCAACCAGCTGCGACACCCCCGAATGTCCTGTTCAGCTCCTCTGGGCTCCAGTTTCCTTCTGCTGATTTCAGTTAAGGACTCCTAAAGAAAGGCGTAGACCCTTATTACTCTTAGGAATCAGAGTGGTCAATAGTCAGAGGCCATATATTGAGCAGCAGCCACTTACTGAGCACCTACTAAGTGCCAGGCACACGCTAGCAAAAGGGTGTGCTCGTGCAAAGGGGCTGTGGCCCTGGCTCATCTCCAAGGAGGCACGAGGCAAGAACTGTGCGTTATCTGGGACAACAGACAGACCATGCCTGTCCTGTATCGCCTGATGACTGGTCTGAGCCCCCCGCCCCCCTGTTATGCATGATTTCATAGCAGTGAGGACACGGCAGATATTTCTCCTCTGTCTCACTTGCCATGAAAAGGAAGCATTTAGTAACGTCAGCACGAGGCAGGTCCCAGAGACCTGTCTCTGCCCTCCCTCCCTCCTATGCTGTTACGTGGTAGCACCTGCCATGGTCTAAAGCATCTTATTACTTGCTGTTTGCTTTTTTTTTTTTTTAATTGTCTTTATCCTTAGTAGAAAGTAGGCTTCGCGAGGGCAGGGACCCTGGCCAATTTTCTCCCAGATCCATCACTGACCAACGAGCAGTTAAGTGCTTGATCCATCGATCCTGCCCTTCCCCTTCATACAAACACCCTTTTTCTCGCAGTGACTGACCACGCCCCTCTCGCGGGTGAAGGAAGTCACAGTAGTGCTTGCATTTTTAGGGTCGTGCTCCTTAAACTTCCGTTGGCAGGATTTCCGGTGCTGGGATCGAGCGAAGCAAGAACTTCCTGGCAGCGTGATGGATGGAGGGTGTTTTGTGATCAGGTGGGAAGACGCCTTCCAAAGGCGGTCACCCTATGATGTGCTGGGAAGAGCACTCCAGGGAAAGGAAATCCTGTGTGTTGTTCTGGTTGTCACAGTTTCTTCCTTTCTTCTGCTTCTGAGTCCACAAATCCTCTAATAGTGCAGGCATGGGACGGCCACCTGTCAGGGTCCCCGAGCGACAGAAGGAGGAGGTCAAAAGGGAA
>NW_011912775.1:0-2425 GCF_000151845.1 Pteropus vampyrus | reverse complement strand
ATAACCTTCCAATACAATCACATTAAATCAGAGCCAGTGTAATACTGTCATGAGACTTCTGATTGGATATTAGCAAAAGCTATAGAGGGTCTAAATATCAGGAACATAAATTTAACTGAGTAGTGAAGGTCAATTCAATTGAGCACTCATTGATTACATATCTATTATATATAAGACACTGTGCTAGGCATTAAAAAAATCTTGACTCACTACCAATAAAAATATTATAAACTATATATAATTAAATAGTAGTCATTATGTAGCAGAAATTGTACATATTTAATGGTTATGATGTCTAAATTCTCAATGCATTCTCATTTCTCTCAGTGATAAAAGCAAAGAAAAATGACTAAAGTCCCATTAGTCACAATTTGGCCATTTGGAATCTAAATCTTATATTAAAATTGTTTAAATGCCAGTTGCTCAATTTTAAATGCAAACCATTGTAGCAAAGTATTTATTATTCAGCTTTTCTCATTGTTAGTAATATAATAACTATGATCCTTAACCAGAAACTCAATATATTCTTTGATTAAAAAAATAAACTTTACACAGGAAAAACATCTTAAAGGTCATGCACTACAGGTACATCAAACAAGGAACCATTTTTCAGCTGTGACATATTGTCAGTTGCTTCCTAGTATCCACTCTCCACTTCTTCATAACAGAACCTGCATTATGAGCTGTAGACCACTTAAAACACTACATTTCCAACTTTCTCTTCCAAGTTAGATGTGGTCATGTGACTAAATTCTGGCCAATTGCATGCAAGGAAAAATGATGAGATTTCTGAGAATTATCCTTAAAGGAACTTTACTTATTCCCTTCTCCTTCCTGCTGAGAAGAGGCGGATTTATGGCTGGAGCTCAAGCAGCCATAATGGACCATGAGACAGTGTTGCTAAGAGTGACAGCTAGATATAACATCAGTGTCTAATAGTCAAGAAATGGCCAAATCAGCCCTGGACTGCTGTGAAGGAGAAATTCTTCCATGATGTGAACACTTTCTTTCCTGTAAGCTGGACTTGAGCCAGAATGAAGGTTGCTTTTGCAAACCCCTCCTTAGTGACCGTCTGATCATAATTGATGTTTATTCTGACATAAATCTGCACCCTTCCCTTGCCTCCTGCAATGTGCTGTTTTCTGGAATAGGCTGTTGTCCTGATCTGGTCAAACGTGTAATTTCCTGTACCTGGTAGCATTAACGTGCTAGTACCCATGACTGTCCCCCTACCCTTTACCTTATATAATTCTTTGGCACCTGCCAAGCAGCACAGGCATTCATTTCATCTTGCAACCACCCAAAACATGTAAGTTTCTGTCTCATATGTAAATTTCCCTTAATAAACTCTGTTAATTTACAAACCAGAGCGGCCAGCCTCTTCTTCCTATGTTTCCTTGCTCTCTTAATCTTGCTTATAGAGGTAGATTTTCAGTCTCGGGCCTTTTCCCTGGCTCTGTGTGTACTAACAGTAGTTGGCAAGCCAGCCAAGAGATCCAAAAAATAGGATTTGGGACATCCATGGAGGAAATACTGGATTAGTCATCAATCTCCATGTGCCATGTGGGGAGGGGTGGTCCATATGCTAGATGTATGTGGATCACCATATGAGTACAGGACGTCTCGAAGATGCAGGCTGGTTGTATGAGGAACTATGCCTTATGTACTGTGGCAAGGAAGAAAAGTTTATGGCCACAGCTGTGGGCTGGTGGCTTTTATGGGTGGTTCGGTTGGCCCCTTATGTCCAGTTAGAGGCAGAAAACAGGGTTAGAAAATTAGAGAAAGAACTGAAACTAGACAAGGATATTAGAATGTCTATGACTCTGTTAGCATCAGTACTAGCTGATAAAGGTTGAGGGAGGAAAGTTCCTTTGAACAGATCCTATTGGTTTTATGGAAGCCATGAGGTCTCTCCATCTGTTTGTATGTTCATGTGTGTCTCTATATGTGTTGTATTTGAGTGGTATTTTCTACATCCAGAGGCTATTGCTAACTTATAAAAGAGCTGTATTTAATTGGGTTAAAGGAATTGAGTGCTTATATAAATTAAGGATTGGGTATTCTAAACTTTTCAGAAATGTAGAAACTGACCCAAGTGCTTTTCAGGATCACATGATCTGGGACAATATTTGGTATTAAAGCTAGTTTATGTTTCTTGATTTGATTAAAATAGACATATCTTTAGAGTTATCAAAATTAGAGTTATCAGAATTAAATATAACACTTTTATTTTACCTAGGCTTAAAAATTTATCACCAAAAATAACAACTTAGAATGATGGCTGATTTTGTCTTAGGTCTCAAGATATTTTTCTGAGTAATCTAAACATAATTGTTAAGAACTAATAAATTTAAAAGATTCAAGTGGAACAAAGGTTTTGGGTGAATCCTTTAGCAATAATTGTAGAAGTTTTGTGAAAAAAAAA
>NW_011912774.1:0-1330 GCF_000151845.1 Pteropus vampyrus | reverse complement strand
TCACATAGTATTATTTCCACTTTAAAGATGAGGAAATGGAAGATGAGATCAAGTAACTTGCTCAAGGTCTATCTCTAGTTGGGGCTCTTACAAATTCCCAATCGAGGCTTTCTTAAAGCATACTCTCTGTCCCTATATAGGTTCCTACTCCTTCTGCAGGCACGTGATTGGTTTCCCTGGTTGATGGGGAGGAAAGTGGAGGTTCAGGAGGAGAATCAAACAAAGAGATCATCAAATCAATACATTTAGAAAAGAAAAAATCAAGGTAGTAAACAAAAATTGAAAACAGGTGGCCTAAGAACAGATGCATGTCTTGGACAACTTTATTTGATCTGTGCAGTATTTGGAAGCACAATTTGGCACGTTTGGTTGCGACGCAAGCAGATTACCACCTATGGTTTAATACTCTTTTGTATATTTGTGGGGCTTATTTTGGCTTCTGCAGATTTGATATTGTAACTCTGAATCTGAATTTAAATTAAGATATTCAATAGTGTATTTTAGAGAGTAGGTCAAGAATAACATATTATTTCAGGCACAACAGGGTGCCCGGTTCTTGTGATTGTTTGGTTGATGGGGTGGTACGTGAGTAGCTGAATACAACAGAAACCGATGTCTGAGCAAGGAAACCCCGGATGTGCATAATGAAGCGGAAGCCTCCTCGCTGAGCCTGCGCAGAGCAGCCTCTGTGCTAGAATGAGCTTACCCCGTTGTTTGGCACGTGTTACCATCTCTCCAGAGGGATCAGAGCTGTAGCAACACGTGTTCCCTGAAAACTGGCTCTGGAAGGAGAAACTGTCATCCTAATTATGTCACAGAACTTGGAGACTGTGCTGATCACCAAAGCCATCAGATAGTAGTGAATTGAACTCAAATACGTTTACATCTCAGCTTTGGACACTTGAGATGTCCTTTAGTGCTGTCCTAGAAAGCAATGGAAACAAATGTATCTTACTTGGTTGAGGAAAGACGAAAACCTTTCTAGTCTTAACTACCTGTATTTTGCAGACTCTGCTTCAACTACTGTAGAACAGTTTTTGTAGATATTTCACACACACAAAAATAATAATTGTATTCCCTAGGATTAACCACATTTTTCTTGATCTACAGACTTCACTTTAGATGCCATCTTCTTCTAAGTCGTGGTATCTGCTTCCCTTACTAATCACTTTATTAGCTTCATGTTTTTTCGAGTCATTTTCCAAAGACCACTCAGCTTGTAATAAATACCCTCTAACTCTTCCTAAAGTTAGATTCCCATGCTGATCTAAGAAATTAAGAAATTGACAGGAAAGGCTGAGAGAAAGAAATTCTATTTCCAATGATGGAC
>NW_011912773.1:0-1673 GCF_000151845.1 Pteropus vampyrus | reverse complement strand
CTTGGCCTATACGTGGGTGGAGTATACCCTAGAGCAAAAAACAACAAATTCACCTCTGGATTTACACAGGTTTGCTTAAGCTATTTAGGAGTGTCCTGCCCATTTATGATGTGTTAAAAATTCATTAATTTGAATATATGAACCAGTCATAGCTATTTAATCCTGAGTGCTCCTGTTTTTTTTCTTCTACAAAGATATAAATATACTTTTAGGCAGTCAATGGTTCAAAAATTACTAAATAAAATCAGTTAAAAAAAAAAAAAAAGCATTAAGAAAAAAAGGAATTCATCTGGTTTTAAGCATTAACTAAATCTTCATCTCCAAACAAGAGGTTTCTTTAAATGGTTAACTGTGATGCCGCATGGCAAAGATCTCTTTTCTAGCCTCTTGACTGCAGAATGAGAAAACTACAAAAGACTCTTGGCCAGTGATTTGGTTTATTAGCTACAGAACCATTTTTATGGACAATATTAGAACCTCACTAGGAAAGCAAATCGGTATCCTGTCTCTTGAACCACATAAAAGCTTAAATAGCACCAATAAAGTGATGATTTAAAGCCAGAGAAATATCAGCAGATGTGCTTATGCCCACTGAATCACATCTAACATTTTCCTATAGGCTAAGAGAAAAAAAGCTTCTATACAAACCGGCTGTGCCAACTATTAAAGTAAATAAATGGATGAAGAACTGAAGACATGCTTATAAGAGTAAGTGGAATAAAATTTTGATAATATAATCTGGTAACTAGAAAAAGCTGAGTTTTAAAACAAGGGTTTATTTTTAAAATATTCTCGATGATAAAGAGGCTCAGAGACTATGAAAAATGAAATTCTCAAAATCCATTTAAATCTCTGCATTAAAGAGGCGCACAGCTCACTGCTTTTTAAAAACTTACTTTTGTTTTGAGGCACCACAACTCTTCCTCCTTTTCCAGTTCTAACCTTTTAAAAATCTTTCTGAACAATCACAATCTCTCACGTTTCTGGGAGATTTTACCTTTTTTTTTTCAATCTTTCTCTGGGGTTTCTGAAAATTCCTTGAATCACAAATTACGCTAACTGCAAAGTTATTCTTCTCAGGCTCAGATGGGCGTGTGTGCTGCTTCAGAGTCTCACTAATTCTTTGTTGACTCCTTCTCTCTGTCAGGACAGAGTGATGAAAGTTCCCTCCACGCTTCAAGTTTTTAACGTAACCACCTCTCTCTACCGTGTTCACAACCACTCAACATAGCTCCTTCTTCTTTTCCGCTAAAAAATTTTTATGAATCTTACCGTACTTCCCTTACTTTTTGTTTTAGTCACATAACAACAAAACTTTTTTTTCCTACCTCTTCCTCTCCTCTTTTTTCACCCATTTCCCCCACCCCTCCCTTCTGGCGGCCATCGGTTTGCGTAACAGCAAATATTTATGGAGGTCAGTGTGTGCCAGACACTCTAACAGACATGAACGCAACAGAGTCTCTTCCTTGAGCTACTGAAAGAGACAGACGTGAAAATGGGCTGTGACTTCACTATGATAAACGCTCTGCAGGTGGTAAGGCAGCCTCCAGGAGATGGTTCCTCTGTCTATGGGTCAAGGAGTTTAGGTCCTCGTGAAAGCCAAAGATGAGTAGGAGTTCTCAAGTACGACATTTCCACATCAATCAAGATAGAGGTTTGGAAGTGAAGGGAAA
>NW_011912772.1:0-2388 GCF_000151845.1 Pteropus vampyrus | reverse complement strand
GTAGTAGTTTTATATATACAGAATACTGTGATTACTAATACTGCTAAAAAATTAGCTATATTTGTTTAGACAGATGATACTTAATGACTTTCTAAAAATACAGTTTTATATCATGAACAACTCTGAAATGGTTTAACTTTGGGATAGTTCTGTATGTGATTCATATCATTAATGTCTAGAGGTTAAGTCTATGTCAGGGTTTACAGTGCTCAGGAAACCTACTATTACTGAATTTGGAAAAAAAGGAGTGACATCTTTCATATTATTGGGACTATAGGCCTCTAACACCAATATCAACTTTCTTCTCAGTAAGACTCCTGTTATGCACATGTTTAAGCCTTAACCCACAGTATGACTGCATTTTGAGGTAGGGCCTTAAGAAGTTAAAGTTAAGTGAGGTCTAATAGGACTGGTGTCATTATAGGAGGAAGAAGAGATAAGAAGAATGCACATCCACAGAAGAAAGACCACGTGAGGACACAGTGAGAAGGTGGCCATTTGCAAGACAGAAATCTGAGAGGCCTCAGGAGAAATCAAACCTGCTGACACTTTGATCTTGGACTTCTCAGAACTATGAGAAAATATATTTCTGTTGTTTAAGTTACCCAGTCTGTGGTATTCTGTTATGGCAGTCTGAGCTCATATAACCTTTTTCAAAAAACTGGAACTGTAGGATAAATGGAAACTGGCAACCTTCTTACTTTCTATCTCAGAAATAACCATTGGGCACATAAACAAGTGTTAATACATAGCCTGCCATAATCCTAATCTCTAGACTTTCATAGACAACTGCAGAAATGTTATCTATACGTTCCAGTTGTGGATGGAATGTGGGGGTCAGCAGGGATACAATAGCAAGAGAGGGTATTAAGTGGTTGCAAGAGCTAAAGTTTGGCTGTGTATATAACCACTGCAATTTTAAAAGGGCACTGTGGCCTAAGTAGATAATTAAATCCAATAATATAAATATGGAAAATTTAAAATACCAAATCTTTCAAATCTTGATATATTTTAAATTTATCTTATAAAATCTATTGACCTGTTAAAAAGTATCACAATTTAAGTTTGAATGAGGTGAATTACCAATGTTAATGGCAGTTTCTTGCTTGTCCCCTGTAAGGATCCAGATTTTGATGTCTGCTTTCATTAGAGTTTCTATGGTTTCAGGCACTTGATCTTGTAACTTATCCTCAATGGCTGTAGCTCCAAGTAGCTGAAGATTCTAGGGGAAATATGTGGCAAACATTTTAAGAAGAAAACCAGTTTAGATTCTTTAAGAACAAAAAAATTGAACTGTATATATGCTTTTAAAACAAAGATTAATGATAATTCATGGACTGTGGTGAAAATTCCAACTATTTTGTGGTGTTTTCTTTCTTAAGCACTCTTAACTTTCATCCAGTACTTTTTGCATGGGACTGAGGCTACTTATCTTACCTTACTTCTCTCTAAGTTAAGGAACTTTCTAAAAACAACAACGATATAGAAGGGGGTGGGGAATCAAAAGTCCGTTTAAAATAAACAGGTAGCTACTAAAAACAAAACATAAAACAAGAAGCCATTTTGCTGACAAGCTTGAAAAAGAATAAGGATATATGCTGATACTATTAAATTGTAATTTGATGCAGTGTCAGGAAATGTATACACATGATACAATTAGAAATGATGAAGAAGAGATCAATAAACAAAGTGATAGCATTAGTTTCTGTAAAAAAAGAACGGGTTGAGTGTTTTTCAAATTGTTTCACATTTGCATAGTAGAAGTTCAGAGTGCATTAAAGATCTCTTGCTTGTTAGATGGTATCTTTTAGACGAGACTGAAAAGAAGCAATATGCTCTATGGAAAGCTGTTCTAATCTCTCACAAAGAAGAATGGTTTCTATTCTCATCTTCCTAAATAGAGGAAAAAAGAGAACAAACTAGACCGTTAGAGAAATCTGGCTTGCCAGGTGGACACAGGTAATAGTGTTCTTGGTCTTAAATCATAGAAATGCACAGTGATGGACTAAGATTTAAACTTTTCTTTCCATCATGTGAGCGGGCATTGTCACTAGCTGGGCATCCTTCCGAAGGGTTCTGCAAGTCACAACCAATGCTCAGTCTTATCCCATTTTCCCCATGTTCTAACCTCCAGCACGATCCATTTCAGCATTTATCTTTCTTCTCAACCTTTATTTCCCTTTCTGCCTTCATTTCTTATTTAAAATATAATACAAGGAAAGAATAGGTACAAGGGAAACTAAGTGCTAAGGATAGTGGCTGGGTTGGTAATAACAAAGAAAGCATTCCATCTCCTATTTTCCCCTAACGTTAAGTTCTGTTTACTTATCACCAAAATGGAAGTCTAAAATTAGTCCCAAGTCTTGGTAGGCATGGAAAATAAAATTG
>NW_011912771.1:0-2579 GCF_000151845.1 Pteropus vampyrus | reverse complement strand
TTTCTTTTTTTATATAACTATTCTATTTCATAGATATCTTGTCATGAATTATCTCAACTGTGTTGCAAATTGGCATGATAATTGTGTAATGAAATGTTTACTTTTTAAAAAAACATTCTCAATACAATCTCCACATTTAAATAATTTGTGCCAGTGTCACAGGGCTACAATCTTAGAGCTGATGCAGCAGCAACTGAAGCCAAAAAGTAGAAGAATTTCTGCAGTTATGAAAAGTGAACTTTTCATTTCCACAAATTGGGCACAATGTGGATCCCTAAAAAAAGGGAAGGAAACTGATATTTGCTAGTCAGTTACTTGTCTGGGATTATTTTCTTATATAGATGTTCTCTCAGAGCTAAAGAAAGGCAATTTATTAGCCAGTCAACCATGGTTTCCTTTCATTTCCTCTTAAACAAATCAGCGATCTGGAACCAGGAAAGCTCTGCACAAATAAGAATTTCACTGAACCAATTGCAAATGGTATTAGAATGAAATTGTTCAGAATGTATTTGATGATAATTAACATTTTCTTCTGGGCTAAATATTTCCCTGAAGTGAACCATTTTGAAAGCAGAACAAATGCACTCTGGGCAAATTCTGAAGTTTACATTTTAAAATCAGATGGGTAATTCTACCATTATAATTTCCCTACTAAAATATGCAGGGATAACATGCTTCTTTGAAATCGAGGTATTATCCTTCTCTCTTTCTGACTGGAATAAACATAAGAACTGTATGGATTATGTAGATAAAATTTTAGTGTGGAAAATCATATTTAAAGTTTTATTTATATATGATATTATATGCAAAAATTATTTCAAATTTTTTTATTTTAGATAATGAGATTTTGCTACTTTTAAAATATTGAGCCTGTGAAACTATATTACTTCCACCAAGAAAATCTTTCTTCTTGACCACTTTTTGATGAATAGAAAAACATACTGGCTGAAAAGATTACCAATAAAATCTATTGTTTTAAACAATGCCAATATCAAAATAAGATGTCACTAACATTTGATATACGTAGGCATTATTTATCAAACTAGCAGTGATTTTAATAATTATAATTTGTTTTTTGTTTTTGTATGAAAATATTTTATATAATAGAGAATAGGGCCTAGAGCATCTAAAGAAAATAAAGTGAAATAATTATTTTTAAACAATGCCACAAACCCCGTATTATTGAGTTCATGTTGATATTTTCTCCTACCCCCATCATCATTTTCAAGCTTTAGTTCTTAGATCAGATTTTTGTTTGGCAAAATGTTTGTTTCACCAAAAGAAAAGTACTAAGTAGAGAGAGAAGGAAAGAGAGGTTCTTAGTTCATATCTAATAATATTTATTCATCATCTTTTTATGTGATATTACAAACCAGTCACACACGCGTAAAGCAAAGATGAATTAGACCCAGAGTATGGTGTCAAGAAATTCACTTCTTGCCACAACTTTGTGGCCAATATTATTACATGGGAATGTGTGGTACTTCCATGCTTTTGTTTCAAGTTTATGGGTATTATTCAGTCTCTTATTTTTAATGCTTCCTTAAAGACTTCTCCAGTTCACACTCTCTTCTCCAAAGAGACTTCTCTCATTTTTTACTTTTAGGGCACATAATTACATATTGCTTTTAATATTTATTTTTTTTTCTATGTACCAATGGTATTGCTACATCTTATATTTCTTATGCAATACTTTGTATATAGTAGTTATTTATAAAATTTGAATGAATGTTTGAAATACTGAGAAATTCATTTATAACCCCTAAAGGCATAGTCTTTTGCCAGGATGTAAGTACACTTTCAATATATCATGGGACCAACATGAGAATGTAATTACTATCTTTATCTTAAAAGCAACTTGTTTGTTATATGTTCTCAAATATCAGTCATCTTTAGAGCTTTTGAGTTGTTAAACCACTCATCTGAAAGCCTGTATTCTTTTTAACCAAAGATTGGAAAGTAGTAAGACACATGGTTTTTGAAGTTAAATCAAATTTAGATAGGTTTATCAATCTGATTTGCTGACGTGAATAAGAGAAGAGTCTCAAGTGTGCTTGGAAGAAAATGAGAACTGGAAAAAGTGCTCTGTTTGTAAGTTCACACCCATGACAGAACAAAACATCCATGAGGTTTGACACAGCAAAGCTGTAGAGCTAGATCAGCTTCCAGCCACCAAAGACAAAAAAAAGTTGTTTTTGCTTTAAAATGTAATGCTGTGAAAGTATCCCAATAAAAAAAATAATAGGTGTTTGATATCATTTATCATTACATGCCTTTTCTTTCTGCCAAATGCTGTAGTCTGAAAGTGATATGAAGTGATCGTTTCCGTAGACATGGATGAAATGAATGGTAATGTCTCTTTGCCTCTTGAAATGTTGTGTTTCCAATTTGACTTAACACAGGTAGACACAGGCTCCATTTTACTCTTTTGAGTTAAAAATACCATAGGACACCAGAAAGCCTAGTTGCTGCTCAACTGCAAAATATTAGTGCCTCTGTTAAGGAAGCACATTATGAGGTCTTACAGAAGTACCATTTTAGGAAAGAAATCTTTTGTGTGATCTAGGTCTGTATCTTCA
>NW_011912770.1:0-1202 GCF_000151845.1 Pteropus vampyrus | reverse complement strand
ACACCTTTTCAAGTTCACAGACAGCCTTTGTCACTGTGGCTGACCTCCATTCAGGAGCAGCCTCGGCCTCAAGAACAGTCTCGACACAGAGCTGGGGACGCAAACACAAACGCCAGTGCCAGAGCCTCTTGTCTTGGCCCACAGGCTGAGGAGGAAGAGCAGCCGGCCATGGCTGCGAGAGCAGGCTTCGCTTCGCCGAGCAGCCCTTCTCCTCACTCTGGTTTTCATCAAGGAGCCTGGTAGGTCTGAGCATGTGTGGCTCAGTAGCATACGACATGGACTGTCTGTACATGAAAATCCAAGTGCGAAGCACCAAAGGACAAGTTCACGCCCACCTGCGCTGAGTGAAAGCAGACCCGACAGACAGGGAGAAAACCACACCATAAAGTCATGCGCACAGTCAGCGTTTGGGATTTTGCACTTAGCATTGCACTTAGCATTTGACATTTATTCATTTAGGGTCATGTTAAGTGACCAACTGTTAGACACGGCATCTCAGCAGGGGAAGGGACTCTAAGTATATTGTAGAAAACAAAAATATTCAAATGAGAGAGTATATCAAGAAAAAAATCCAGGTGGGAGAGTCTGCATTGGACAAGATAATTTAGAAACCCTTCTAGATTCTTAATCAGATAGGTAATATAGTCCAAATGTTATTCACAACAAAAGATCTAATTGTGATAGGCAAAACATCTGGAGAAGGGATAATGCATGACTTGGTGGTCGGGGACAACCTCTCTGGAAAAGCCACCTTGAATCAGGTGGAACCTAGGATAGAGGAGGCACCGGTCCACAGAGGGGCTGACTGCCGGATTTGGCCTCAGGGGAGGTGAGTGAGCACACAGGACGGAAGTCGGCACCTGGGCAGGTAGAAAGCCAGCCGAGTAAGGGGTGAGGGGCTCCCCTAACGCTGGGAAATGTTATTCTGGCCGTTGCGTGGACCAAAGGAAAGTCCAGAGGAGCAGCAGCAGGTGACCAGTTAGGTCAGGGCACTAACCCCACCAAGAGACCATGGCAGCTCAGACCAGCGTTAGCAGAATGGGAAGAAACCATTAGATTAGAAATGTAGGCAAATATTTTATATTTCTATATTTATATTTATATATGTGTGTTAACGGATCTTGTATTACTTTTGAAATGAGAAAGTTCTCATGTATGTGAAATATACAGATCTCTACTTTTCAATTAATTATAATACAACA
>NW_011912769.1:0-1674 GCF_000151845.1 Pteropus vampyrus | reverse complement strand
TGTATGAAGACACAGGGAGAAGATGGCCATCTATGAGCAAAGGTGAGGGGCCTCTCGTGCACTGTTGGTGGGATTGCAAATTGGTACAGCCATTATGGAAAACAGTCTGGAGGTTTCTCAAAATATTAAAAATGGATATACCTTTTGACCCAGCAATTGCACTTCTGGGTATTTATCCAAAGAAAACCAAAACAATAATTCATAAAGATCTATGCACCCCTGTGTTCACTGCAGCACAGTTTACAATAGCCAAGGTATGGAAGCAACCTAAATGTCCATCAACAGATGATTGGATAAAGAAGTTATGGTTTATATATACAATGGAATATTACTCAGCCATTAAAAAAATGAAATCTTACACTTTGCAATGACTTGAATGGACCTTAGAGGTTGTTATGCCGAGTGAAATAAGTCAGACAGAGAAAGACAAATACCATATGATTTCACTTATATGCGGAATCTAAGGAACAAAAAGAACAAACTAATCAAAAACGGACTCACAAATATAGAGGACAATCTGGTGATGGCCAGAGGGGAGGAGGGTTGGGGGACTGAGAGAATGGGGTGAAGAGTTTAAGAAGTACAAATTAGTAGTCGATAGATGGTCATGGGGATGGGGAGCATGGCCTAGGGAATGCAGTTAGCAGTAATATATGGCTAGGTAGAGAGCCAGAGGAGAGAAAGAGCAATTAGGGGGATCATTATATTAACTATGTAAACATCAAACCAGTGTACTGTATACTTGAAACTAATAAAATAAAATTAAAAAAAAAAAAAAGAAAGCAATTCTGCTAACATCTGGACCTCAGACTTCTAGCCTTCAGAATTGTGAGAAAATAGATTTGTTGTTCAAGCCACCTAGACTGTGGGACTCTGTTATAGCAGCCGTGGAAACCAGTACACCTGCTATTTGCCAGTTCCACTCTGTCTGATTAACAGCTTTATAGTAAAGACATTCAGTGTTGAGTAGAGGTAGGGAGAGTGGACTCTTTTGCCCTTTTCCTGATCTTAGGGGAAAACATTCAGTCTTTCATCATTGAGTACAGTGTGAATTGTAGGTTTTTATTGTTTTCATTTTTTTGAAAATGTCCTTTATATGATTGAGGAAGATTTCTAGTTTTAGATTGCAGAGGGTTTCTGTCATGAATAGGTATTGAATTTTGTCAAATGATTTTTCTGCATCTATTGAAATAATCATATTGTTTTTCCCTTTTATTCTGTTAATGTGCTGAATTACACTGATTGGCTTTTGGATGCTGAACCAGCCTTGCATCATTTAGGTAAAACCCACTTGGTTGGGAGATGTAATAATCCCTTTGAAATCTTGCTGGTTTGGATCCACTAATATTTTGCTGAGGGTGTTTGCGTTTATGTTTATGATGGCCTTCAGTTCTGGGCAATTTTTTAGAATTATTTATTTGATTTCATTCCTGGATGCAGCCATTCATTAAAATTTATTTTTAGAAATATAGTTTCCTATCATTTTTAGTCATACACTTCTGGGAGGTGTTCTTATTTCAAAATATCATCTTTTCTATTGCTGAGAAAATGGCTAAATAAGATTATTTTACTATATTTTTTTCCTTCGCAGAAGAGTTTATTGATTTCTAGTTTATATTTTAGAGCCACGTGATGAAAAATTCAAGGGGTATAGTGAATATAGGACTTTTTTTT
>NW_011912768.1:0-1360 GCF_000151845.1 Pteropus vampyrus | reverse complement strand
TAATCATAAGGATGGAAGTGTTTGAAAGTGAGAGAGGGAGAGTACACACTAGGACTGAAAAATGGTGTTCTCTGACGCCTGAGTTAGATAATACCATGCTCACCCAAACAAATGCTCCCCCTACGTAGCTACTCTGTGGCGAATTGACCAGTCAGCCTTCTCTTGGATTCCCTGGGACTCACTCCTAAAACTTATCCTCCCAGCTCCCTGTGGCTGACCTCATTTGTACTTATCCTCTTTCAAGATTCTACCTCCACCAGACACATTAAGCGGGCCTGCCTCAATTCTGTTCACCAGAATCTGTGCCTCTCCTAGCTCCACCAACCAAGATTGCATATGCTGCTTTCAAAAAAAGAAAGAAAAAAACAAAACAAAACAAAAAATGGCCAGCTTACAAAAGATTGCTGATAGGATGATCCATAGACCAGCCAATTAATCCCTTCTTTGCTCCCCTACAGCATTTTGCTTAATTTGGCATCATCGTAAATAAGTAGGAACTTCTGCTTCAGGCCAGTTTAGAGAAAGAGACCTCAGGTTTACTTTTTCTCATTCCTGGAACAACTAATAAACTGGGGAAAATATACGAAACAATGGTTTTTGGACATTGAGCAGCAGGCAATGTAGGACAGTGATTTCCAAGAGAGAGGAAGCAAATGAGATGAACCCTGTCATTGCCTCAGTTTATTTCCCTGAAGTGAGTCTCCAGACTCCAGTACAGGGAAAGGAAACCTAAGCAAAGTTCAGATAAATCCTTGAGTCTAGAAGATTGAGTTGGAAGTTCAGGGCAGCCAAGGTGTGCTGTATTCACAAGTTAGAGTATTGGAGAGGAAAGAGCTGGTCAGAGAGAGAGGGAGAGAGGGAGGGAAGGAGGAAGAGGAAGAGAGAGAGAGAGAGAGAGAGAGAGAGAGAGAAAGAGAGAGAGAGAGAGACTGGAGTTCTGGAAAAGGTCTCTCCCAAGTCGCTGAGTGTATTCCACACAGATGTGTGAAGAGACTTCCTAAAGTTAGAGACTAAACTCCTCAAAAAGAACAAACAAAAATTTCTTTGGAGCTCATACAAGACTTAGAATTGTTGGTGCTCCCACCAGGGAGAGTGGGAATATCTTATAACACATGGCGCATTAGATAAAATGCTCAGACAAGTATTGCCTTATTGCTTCATAGTGGGGAAAAAATGAACCCTAAGTTAAAGTCTTTCCTGACTCTACCAACTAATCTTAAATACAAGCCTGTAAAGAACCAAACTGCTTCCAAATAGCTAAACTATGTCCCAGAACGAAGCTCTTACATACATATGCATGTGTATGTGTGTGTAAGTACATACAGTACTCAACAAGGTAAAATTCACGATGTGTAAAAAA
>NW_011912767.1:0-2037 GCF_000151845.1 Pteropus vampyrus | reverse complement strand
TATAAAGTGTCTGCTTCCACCCCTACTTTATTTTTTTTATTGGTAAGTAAACAGGCTTTTGGCCAGATAATTAAATTCTGTATTTCTTTTAGTAATAACAGGTTGTAGGTAGGGTTGCAAGATTTTTTAGTAATAACAGTGGGCGTGATGCAATCTATAAATGTTTGGCCAGAGATAATAATAGTAAAATGGTATCTTTTTACAATTATAGTTTCTTTTTCTTTCTTTTTCCTCCTACCTCCTTCAAAACGCATACATACACACCAAAAAAAAAAAAAAAAGAAAAAGAAAAAGAAAGCCTGCACTATGTTATAATGAAAACTGCACTGGACTAAGAAGTTAGTAGTGCTGGGTTTGAAATTCACCTTTCTTACTAGTTAGCTATATGACCTAAGGCAGGTTATTACAATCTTTGAGCCTCAGTCTTTCCCTCCATAACATCAGAGAATTGGATTAAGTAACCTCCTAAGGTACTAACCAACTCTAAGGTTCTTTGAATTCAGGTAGCCTAAGTTTTTCCTCATTTGAATATATAACAAAAACTTGTAAATTACCAAATGTATTTGATAATTCGAAGGGAATAGATCATGGACCTAAAAAAATGAATCCAAGCAAAAATGCAAAATGCCGTATGCCCCTGTTTCTGGGTCCCTGAGTAATTTCCCCAAAAGCAAATATTTAGCTAGAGAAATGGCTTTACAGAGAAGAATATCCATTCATTCCAACCATGTGCGATTAGGAAAAAGTGACTGCTCAGCAGTTTTTGTTGAGATACCAAGATCCCCAGATAATGTTCTCATTTTAAAAATTGTATCAGTATTACTTAGCAAATCATAAAAATTAAGCATTATTGGGCGTTCAATAAAATACATAATGTGAAGTCAACTTGGAAGGAAGAATACTCAACCAGGGGATATCTAATGAATTTCCCTGGGCTCTGGCTAATTAACTGACCTGCATCAAAAAAGCTTGAACTTAAAACCAACAGTAATAGTGATTAAAAGAATTGCCAATTTTCCCCATATCTAGGACTAATGACTATCCTGGAATATTTACGTCAAAGTTGAAAGTATGCATTTCAGTCCATCTAGAATGCTCCAGGCTAGCCATTTTACTAAACGAATTCCATTTTCGGTCATTGCTACCTGCAGCCCATCTGTATCTTTACGCTATCACATCTGGATGACTCTATTTCTTAGCTTTGCCTTGTTTTTAGGGGCACAAAACTGTGTCAGCAGTTAGAGCAAAAGCTTACAGAAACTGAAACCACAAACATGTTTCCTATGGTTTATGGAACATTCTTCTCCTTTTGATAATAGTATGTAATGTTGCTCCATTGTTGGTGGCAGCCTGTTAGAAGCTTGTGAGAATAGGGAGGTGTTTAATTTGTGTTTTTAGTCAATATTTAAAAATACTGAGATAAGTAGGAAAAGGGGTATCAGAGGAAAGGACATTAAACTTTTTTTTCCCCTTCTCTTTGAACTTAGCATGGAAAAGGTAATGTATTAAAGGCCTTTTTCCTATCTAACCTGTTTGTTTTTTAATTCAAGGTTTGTTTTTTAATTCAAGGTCTGAGTTTTATTCTCAGTACATTGATTGGAATCAAAAGAGTAAGAGTTAAAAAGGAATGTCATAAATAGAGACCAGACCTTGTTCAGCTTGAATACCAATACGAACTATTTCTAGACAGTGTGCAAATGCAGCTGTGTGACTTAAGCAAAGTCAAAGCTCATACATAGTGGAGGAAAGTATGGCAGGCAGTGTTCTGGCCTAGAAGATGTGCCCAAAGTGGAGTAAGTTTTGTTTAAGACTTAGAGAAGTCAGTAAAGAGTACAGTAAAATGATTTGTAGCCTTCATTGTTATCTGTGTGGGAGTGAACAAACAGCAGAACTAAAATCCTTCCTCTTATTTCAAGCCTCCCAAAGCTGCATAGGGACACAATGGTGATTTTAGCTACAGAAGTACTCAAATTGAGTCAATTTTAAGAGGACATTTCACTGTACAACCAGTGAATTCTCACTTTCCCTAATCAAGGA
>NW_011912766.1:0-2062 GCF_000151845.1 Pteropus vampyrus | reverse complement strand
TATTCTATATTTTATCCACTATTTTATATTCTACTCTTTCTATTGTTTTTCTATTATTATTTTATTTCTACTACTGTTTTCTTTTACTGCTACTATCACGATATATTTTCCAATAACTAGCTTGTAAAGACAGACCAATGGATTAAAAATATTGTTTCTAGTTTTACTACTTATTTGGAAGTATTTAAGACAAAATGTCCCTCTTACTTATTTTTTTAAAATACAGTTGACATTCAATATTATATTAGTTCTAGCTGTACAGCATAGTGTTTAGACATTTATTTAACTTACAAAGTGATCCCCCTGATAAGTCTAGAACTCACCTGACACCATACAGTTACTACAATATTATTGACTATATTCCCTATACTGTACTTTATAGCCCTGTGACTGTTTTGTAACTTCTAATTTGTACTTCTTAATCTCTTCCTCTTTTTCATCCAGCCTCCCATACACCATCAATTTGTTCTCTGTATCTATAAATCTGTGTGTTTCTGTTTTGTTTGTTCATTTATTTATTTATTTATTTTTATTTTTTAGGTTTCACATAAAAGTGAAATGATATGGTATTTGTCTTTCTCTGTCTGCCTTATTTCACTTAGTATAACATCCTCTAAGTCCATTCATGTTATCGCAAATGGTAAAATTTCATTCTTTTTTATGGCTGAGTACTATTCCATTTAATATATGGACCACATCTTCTTTATCATCTAACTTAGGATACTTCTATATCTTAGCTATTGTAAATGGCACTGCAGTGAACATAGGGATGCATAAATCTTCACAAATTAGTGTTTTGGTTTTCTTTGTATAAATACCCAAAATGCAATTTCTGGGTCAAAAAGTAGTTGTATTTTTAATTTTTTGAGGATGATTAGTGACCTTGAGCATCTTTTCATATGTCTATTGGCCATCTGTTTGTCCTCTTTGGAGAAATGCCAGTTTAGGTCCTGTGCCCATTTTTTGATTGGATTGTATATTAAGTTGTATGAGTTCTTTATATATTTTGGATATTAACCCCTATCTAAAATGCCCTATTTATTTATGTTTTACTAATTTCTTAATCCGTAGCAAACTTTGCTTGCATCACTTTAACAATTACCCATACTAATGTTTTATTTAATTTTCTCTCTTGGGCTTGGACTGATATTTCTCACACTTTATAGCCTACTCCCTAAATCTATATGTACAAAATTGAATTTATTATCATCTGTCCAACTCCTAAACCTGTTCACATTTCCTTAAATCCTAATCTCAGTCTTCACCATCTACCAGTCTACCCATAACTAGAGTCAGAGTCATTCTTGAATCTTGCCTTTTCTCATTTCTCATATCCTAATGGTCAGCGAAACCTATAGATTCTAACTCTATACTGCCTCCCAACTCTGTATTCACCTCTTCATTACTACTGATGTCACTTTGGTTTAGGCTTTACGTGAATGTTCATACCTCTGTGCTTTTGCACAAAATGCTCTGTCTGCCTGTATGTGCTTTTCTTCCTTGCCTGCCTGGCTGACACCTACTTATTTCTAAAATTCCAAATTTTGCCCTCCTACTTGCTTCCACTACTTTGTTGCTCACTGGGTTAGTGACTTCTTCCTTGCTGCTTCCATATCTTTTGTAACAGACTGTTATGTAATACTTGCCAATTTAAATTATAGACACCCTAGACATGCAGTAATAAGTTACTGCAAAATTTAATAAATTAATCTTTAACAACTCAGCATCTGGGTACTAAGTAAACATTTGTTGGATAAATTAATGGATTAATCAACAAAACTGACAAATTAGCAAGTTGTTCATTCTTGAACAGTAAATAGGCCCTGACGAAAGATTAGGACTGTAACTTTTTAGCCAGGAAACTAGTGGAGTATAGGTCATGTTTCTATTGTTCCTTTTTCACTGGAGTAGGACGTTTGAAACATAGAGGAATCTCTGGGAAGGGAACTACAGTTAGTGTTGATAAAATAGGCAGTTAGTGTTGATGAAATGGTCTTAGATATCTGGAACATGACTTAATATCCTGGTATGATAGGCTCTTGGCTGGGGTGACATGCATATT
>NW_011912765.1:0-1540 GCF_000151845.1 Pteropus vampyrus | reverse complement strand
GAGCGGTAATGAGTGCCCAGAACCACCCTGTATTCTGCTGTCGTGAAAGAGCCAAGTGTCTGGATTTTAATTGTGGTGGCTGAATCGTGTCTCCCTGTAACTTATATTGGAAGAATGTCAGAGTCCTAACTCCCAGTACCTCTGAATGTGACCATATTTGAAGATGAGGTCTTTAAAGAGGTAGTTAAGTTAAAATGAGGTCATGAGGGTGGGCCCTAATCTGATAAGACTGGAGTTTTTATTTTTAAAAATATTAGGACGGACATACACATAGAAGGAAGACCATATGATGACATGGAGAGATGGCCATCTACAAGCCAAGGAGAGACACCTCAGAAGAAACCAACCCAGCTGACACCTTCATCTCGGACTTCTTGCCTCAGGAATTGTGAGAAAATAGATTTTTCTTGTTTAAGCCACCCAGTCTGCAGTACTTTGTCATGGCAGCCCAAGCAAAAGAACAGCTATGTTCCAGGAAATTTTTCTCTAGCTAGCATCAGGCCCACTTTGTGTGCCGAATTTGCTAGAAGTAAAATGTTACTTTTAGCAACTGTGTGCCAAATTTACTAGAAGTAAAATGTTAGCTAGGAATGATAATTCCAGGATCATATTTTCTTTTTATACTTTTGTAAGGAAAAATAAAAGAACAACAGAAACTTCCACCTTGTGTCACAGACCTGTCTGGAGGATGAATTAGTACGATAGAAAGCTTCTGAATCCTTCGGACGAAGGCTAGCTGCCTTAAATCAGTGCAGTCCGCGGTCCAAATCCGTTGTCGGAGTAGAGAGTGCAAGTATGCACCCCTGCCCGAACGCATAGGGGTGAACCCAGTCTAAGCGCTCCTGACGGTCTTTCATGCCCACTTGAGAGTCTGTCATCCGAAACCTGCCATCCCTACAGCAACCAGAAAATGCAACTTCCTCGCTCACTTTCCTGCAGTAGCACAAATTACAGAAAGGAAAAGGCATGGAAGAGCAACTACTGAATGACGAGAACGTATACAGGAAAAGGCCACCTTGAGGCTCCAGAGACTTTGGAGAATATAAAATGCAACGATTTGTTTTTGTAGGTGACTCTTCATTACCAATATTACTAGTATACAGAAAGGAGCAAAGAAATAGCCAGGAAAGCATGCAATTCACCCTCATCTAGATCGCTACTGGTTAACTAATGGAAGGATTTTTCTCAGAAAGTTTGAAATATCCAATAATACCCTACGAGGAGCAGAAAGTTTGGTGTGATTAAGTGATTTTTTTTTTTTACTGCACATATTTTGCCCCATTGAAACAAGATGTTTAGGATTATTATAACATTTATTTTAATACTGCAATGTTGGTTTTTAAAATAGCTTTATTGAAACACATATTGTTAAGTTGTTGAGGTCATTCAATATTCTTTCAGTTACTTTTGTTTTTTTTTTATTTAAAATTGTCAAAACAAGTTTGAGCTCTAAATTTTGAATTCTTCGAAGACTTTTGAAAATGGCCTTTGTTATTTATTTATTTATTTATTATTTTTAAATTTTTATTTTATTATTAGT
>NW_011912764.1:0-1838 GCF_000151845.1 Pteropus vampyrus | reverse complement strand
GCGGGTAAAAATCAGCTATTGTTTCTCTCCCGTCCCGCTTGTCTGCTTTCTTCCCTGTGACAGGGCCCTGCCGCTGGCCACATGGAGCTCACAGAACTCCCAGGCAGGGCTGTTCAGGGAACTCGCCACATCTTCTCCCCTCCCTCTTGTCCTACAGGGAGCTCCGGCCGCTGCGAAAGGCAGCTTCTTCATTTCCCCTAGACCACCACCCAACACCCAGGGTTCTGACCTGTTGTAGTTTTTAAGCACAGATCCCATGCTCAGATAGGCTGGTGTGCTGTTTGGGATTTTTTGTTGAGTTCTAGATGTTCAGCTTATTGTTTCAAGGGGAGAGATCTGGGGATGTCTCTCACTCTGCCATGTTTCTCCAAACTCTATTAAACTTGACTCAATAGGAATTCATCCAGTGATTCTCCACCAGGTTGTTAGGCTGAAATGTGTATGTGTACGGTATAATTTTTTGACTTTTTATTTTGAAATAACTTTAGAAATATAGAAAAGTTGCAAAGATAGTACAGAGAATTATTGTATACCCTTAACCCAACGTTAACATCTCATATACCCATGGTATACTTATAAAAGACAAAGAAATTAACATTGGCTGTGTGTGTGTTTTTTAAAATCATGTTGAGGAAGTGTCTATTGATTCTTTTTTTTCAGTCTCTTTTAAAAAATTGCGAATGAATATTTAATTTTGTCGATTGTCTTCTTGGTACATATTCTTATTTTTTTTCTTTTGACGAGTTAATATTAATTAAGTTAATAGATAGCCTAATAATGAATCATTCTTGCATCTTTAAATAGTTAAAAAAATATAAATTAATTGTTGGATTCTGTTTGCTAATATTTTATTTAGAACCTTTACACTGATAATTATAAGACTGGTCTATAGTTTTTTTGTTTTTGTTTGTTTGTTTTAAGCAATCTTTAACAGGCTTCAGCATAAATGCTATTCTTAAAAAGAATTTGGAAAATTTTCTTTTAATTTAAATAATTTCCTCCGGTCTTTAATGTTTGGTAATAGTGGGACTTTGAGTCTAATGCTTTATGGGATGGAGATAGGAGGGACTGTACAGTCTTCTCTGTTTCTTCTATAGAAATTGGTCCGCTTAGATTTTCTATCTTCATTGGGGCCGGTTTTTGTAAATTAGTTTTCTAGGTTACTATATATCCTTCTAGGTGTTCAAATTTATTTCTGTATAGTTATACAAAGTTTCCTCTTAAAATTAAGAAAAATTTCCTGTTATTGATCATTATTCTCCTTTTTCTAATTTCATATTTCTAATTTTGTGTATATGTACTTTTATTTCTTATAAGCCAGAAAGTAGCTTGTTTGTTTTGATTTTTAGTCAACAAACTATTCATATATTCTTTTATTTATTTACTTGTCCTACTTTTAACTCATTAAGTCTGCTTTAATTCCTGTTTTGTTACAATTTCTCCCCAGTGTACTTTTTAGTTCTTTTTCTAAGTTTGATTCATATGTTTAATTCATTTGTTTTTACGCTTTCTTCTTTAGTCATGTTCCTACTTAAGTCTACAAATTTTCTTTGACTTTGTTATCTCATGGATTCTAATAATAATTATTTTTCATTATTGTTGCTCTTTGGAGATCCTGCATTTTGATTAGCCTTTAATTTTGATTCATAGTTGCCTAAGAGTTTTAAATTTCCCAGAAAAGGGAGGCTTCTTTTCTAATTTTGTTAAAATTTCAATTTTATTTGTCTCTACTGATTTTAGGTTTTGGAATTTGAAGTTTGCTACATGATATAGATCATTTTTCCACAGCTGCTTAAAAAGAAGCTATATATATACATATTTTAGGGTCTTAAATGTCT
>NW_011912763.1:0-2677 GCF_000151845.1 Pteropus vampyrus | reverse complement strand
CTAAAGCATCTGGCCCCAACTATAGTGAACATTTATTGTACTAAACATACACCAGAACTGCCTACATGCCAATTACTCTCTTCCCTTTGGGCTCTGTTTCCTTCTGTCAAATGAGGAGGCTGGACCAGACGATGTCTAGAGGCCCAGCAACTCTGCCTCTTCCTGTCCTCAGTTTCTTCACTTTCCAAGCAGGAAGAAGAAGGTTCCAACAGGTTTCAAAAGTGAAGAAATGGATCATAGAATTATTCAAAGAACATCAACAGATATTTGTTAAGTGCTTCTCCCCTTGCTTAGGGAAAGTAGGGCCAGGCTGATGTCACAGCTGCCACCTCCATGGGACAAGGAGGAGCAGGAGATCCAACCCCTTCCAGAACATCCAGTGTGGCTGGGGAGCTCCAACGTGACATGCAGCTGTGGAGCCACAATACCAGCCAGCTCTGCTATGTTTGCCCCTCTGCTACTCTCTTCTCTTCTTTCTCTCTCATGTTTGGAGTAAAGAGAGTACTTGAGGCCCTGGAATCTGAGTCCTAAGGACCACCTGGCCACCTCTGGCCTCCAGACCACTTAAATCCTTATTCTCAAAGCCCCAGGGGAGCTAAAATGATTGAAAACCCTCTTCACTCGCTCATAGTGACGTCACTCTGACCCTGCAAGGTAACTACTATTACTATCATTCCCATTTCACAGATGAGGAAACTGTGGCTCAGAGAGTTTAGGGACTGGCCCAAAGTCACCCAGATGTAGGTGTTAGAGCTGGGTTATAGTACAGGTCTTCATCATTCCAGGGCCCACTCTCTCTCCCTGCTCTGGACCCTGCCCTCCGAAACTCCTCAAATCCTTTGGGCAGTAGAGGAGACATAAATAGCACATGGGGTTGTGAAGTGAAAAAAGCAAGTTGCAGAGCAATACATACAGGATGGTTGGAGTCATGTAAAAAAAAAAAAAGAAAACACCTCAAACTGAAATGTGTATATATATATATGTATATATGAGAGAGAACGAACAGAAGTAGGTCTGGAAGATTTGTACTGCTGTTTGAACCCTGTTCATCAATGGGTAGGGGCAAGTTCCCTTATCAGTCAATATATTTCTCAATTGGTTTTATTACAATGAGAATTTGTTCATGTATTACCTGTACAATAAAGACATTGTACCCAGGAGACTAGGTACAGGGCTAGGGCAGGTGGTGACCTGGGAGTGGCCCTGGTTTATGAGGGTGGATCTGACAACCCAGGTGGGCTGGTTCATGAGAACTTTTCAGATAGACCTGGCGGGTTTTTGCCAGGAGACTCTATGTGCTTCATCTGCCTTTCAACAACCAAGAGTAGCTCCTCTACCCATTTTTATAGATGGGAACCCTTAAGTTCAGAGACAGCTTAGCCCCACATTGGAGCACCTCACTGCTGTGGTTTGGTTGGTTAACACACCTGCCTTATTCTCTGGCAAGGCTCAGAGAATCATGAACTTATCTTCAGACAGCCCTGGGTTCGAACTTACATGATCTTTTCTAGATTCTCTGAGCCTGAGCTTTCCTGTCCATAAAATGAGATTGATACACTTACCTTGAAAAGTTTCTGTGAGGATTGAATAGGACCAAATTTGCCACATGACTGTCACAGGACACTGCTCTGTTCATGATGGTTCCCCAGCTCTCTTCTCCTTTATTTGTCTAAGGGAGGCTGTTCTGGACTCCGCATGGTGCAGATATGACACTCCTAGGCCTGAATTCTGGCTTGGCCACATGGAAACAATTACCATATATTGAGCACATCCTAGGTGCCAGGAATCATGCCAAAAGCTATATTTACAACTCTTTTAATCCTAATCCTGAATCTTAATCCTGTTCCCTGCCTCTGAGATAGGTGCTACCCTATTATTAACCCCACTGTATAGATGTGATAATTGAGATATTAAGGTTATGCTGGCCTCATGGAATGGTTTAGAAAGAATTCTACTTTTTTTTCTATTATTAGGAAGACTTTGTATAATAAAGTTTATTTAATTTTCTTAAGTATTAGATAGAATTCACCAGAAAGATCATCTGGGCCTGGAGTTTTCTCTGTGAAAAACGTTCTCATTACAAATTCAAATTCTTTAGGAGTTTTAGAAGCATTCCTATTTTCTCTTTCTTCTTGTGTCAGTTTTGGTAAATTTTCTCTTTAAGAAGGTAATAACGATTCCTGTTGGGCGGGGTTACTAGGTGGAATAACAACTTACTAACTTGTTCTGTGTTGTAACCTTCTAGGCCTGGAACACACTAGGTCTCCTGATGTTGCACTTGGGCGTTCTGATGTCCATCCCTCCCTCCATCAGAGCTCAAGAAGGCCAGGATGGGAGCCAGAACCTTCCCTTTCAGTGTAGGGCTTGAGCAATTCTAAAATGCTAGAGACTTGGGTTAGGGCAGGAAGGCTCCGAAAGGTTGACACATAAAGCTGGAGGGGCGTCCAAGGCCTGGGACAACCCGGAGTAAATGGAAACAGAGCACTCAGGCCCTCCCTATCAATGGTCCCAGCAGCCCTGATTTTGAAATGCTGAGCACCTGACTAGTACTCAGAAAGTGCTCATGGAGTGAGAGAAAGGGCACAGGGAATGGGGGCAGGTGTGGTGCAGAGGAAAGGTTTCTTGGTCCAGAAGAGGGGGAAGGGTAAGTGTTTTGGGGGCTTCCCTCTCTGGTAAG
>NW_011912762.1:0-1121 GCF_000151845.1 Pteropus vampyrus | reverse complement strand
AATTAATGTTGAAAATTTAGAGCTAACTCCCAAAGGGGCAGCAATTAATCTTAATTGCCTGGTGGTGACATTGTGATTTAGATCTAGATCCAGATAAACAAACAAACAAATAACCTTGTGATTCTGTTTCCCTGGTGGAACCCTGAATGAAAGGTGGGAATGTCCAATAGTTCTGACAATGGTTGGGAGAGGGAGGCATACTTTCATTTTAAAATAATTAAATAATTTTAAGAAGTGAGTTTTCAGAGGTACTTTTTTCCCCCCAGATGAGAATTCTGAAGGTCCCTCAAATTATGCCATGCTGGCTACTTCCACTTTGGACTGAATTAGTTCTTGATAATATCCTCTTCAGATTTTTTTTAGCCATTCTTTTTTGTCCCATCAAAATTTATTTTGTCATGTTTTCCATTCTCCAGGGAACTACTTGCTAATAAATTTTTCTATTTTTCTGTTTTATTCACATTTAAGTTCAGAGCTCTGAGTCTTATACATTTCTGCCATTTAAATAGGTTTATTTAAAAAATAATTAATAAATTTCATTTAAGTAGAAGCATTTAATGTCTTAACGATAAGACTAATGATAAGGGCAGGAGCACCCTGTCATGCTTCTCAAATCCTATCACTCAGGTAACTGCCTAATTGGCCACTCGTAGTCACATTACCCTTCTGTATCTGTTCCCATATGTGGTCCTAGGCCTAGGCCATTAAGCCAAGCAAGCTGCCTATGCCCAAACTCTACATAAAGATCACTGGTCTCCAGGTATGGTCTAAGGACCCCCAGAGGTCCCCAAAATACTTTCAGAGGGTTTGATAAATCCTCCTTTTCCAGTTACATATCTGTGTGAGGCTGTATTTTCTTCATATTCTTCAATCAAAATAATAAATCCCAACAGATTATAGATGAAGAAGCAGAAATGAAAATCATGCTCTCTTTTATTAAGTCATCCATTAAAGACAATTTTTTTAAAAAGTAAAACAATGCCGTTTTTCTCACTAATATTTTGGGAAAATGCAGTTATTTTTATAAAATATGTTATATGCAATGAGTTTATTATTGTTATTTTAAAATAAATTAATAAATATTTTTAAAAATTTATCTGCTTTAATTTTAAATATGATAA
>NW_011912761.1:0-1998 GCF_000151845.1 Pteropus vampyrus | reverse complement strand
CTGCCCCCTTGGGGAGTCACAGGAAGAAGTGGTTCTCAAACCTGGCTGAGGATGGGTATCAGCTGGGAAGCTAATTACCCTGGAGACTCCCCACTGCAACTCTCTTTCAGCAGAGTCGAGGGTGGGACTTGGGAATCTGTGTTTGTAAAAAGCTCTGCAGGTGATTCTGAGGCACGGCCAGAGTGAGGGACTACTGTGACCAAGTCCTCGGTGCACCGAGCTCGCTCCCAGATTGCTGTGGGGCCTTGGTCAACGGGCAGAACTTCTCTGGACCTCAGGTCCAAGGTTTGGAGAATCTGAACGCTGTCGAGCTGTTAGGGCCTTTGTCTAAGCCACCCATTGTACGCATGAGGGAACCGATGCCCAGAGAGGTGGGTGACTTGTTCAAGTCACTGGGCCTCAGTCCTGTCCCTAGAGCTCCCCGTGCTCTGCCACCTGAAGGAGTTTAACTACTGGGATGGATGGCTTTGTGCCAGGCCCACAGCAGCTGCTACAGAGCTGCAGTTCACTCTGTGGACCCCTCCCCCACTTTCCACACGCCCTGGGCTGCTATGGTGAGAGATGAGACCAGTGAGGGGACCGGGGAGCCGGTCCTCCCGGAGCAAAATGGCAGGGAGCTCACCTGGAAGTACACCATCCAGTAGGGCACCAGGGTCACCATGACGGGCAAGATCTTCACCAGCACCCGGAAGTTGGCGATGTCCTCCTGGGGGGAAGGGCCGGGCTGGGGAGACCTCTGGTCAGGCAGCAGGCGGGCGCCTTGGGGGTCTCTGTGGGGCAGCAGGTACAATGGCAGCCATCATCGCCACCAGCACGGCCACTCTCTTCACCTCTACCGTTCCCTGCTCATTTTAACCCTGCTGCCTGAGCGCCACTTATCACAGCCATCATCTCCGACCCGACTCATCTCCCCGACCCCAGCGTCAGCACCACCTTCGCTGTTGTCACCATCATCACCAACGCCAGCGTCCTCACTATCGTCACCATAAGGGGGTCCCTACCAGCGGAGCCATTCTCTCCGCGGAGTTTTCGTTACCATCATTGGCATTTTGCTCAGTGTCAACATTATCACTATCATTTTGCCACTGTCAACATTATCACTATCATCTCTTCGGTAACGAAGGTGGCTGATCAGGACCCCATTCCATGTGATAGCCATGGCCCCTTGGATCCTGAAGGAAGTTAAGACCAGAGCTTGTGGCAAGTAGTCTCAGGGGATTTTTTGGCTTGTGACATCATTTGCCACGGGAACCAGGGAAGTCCCAGTCCATGCCTGACCCAGAGAGAGAGGCTGTCACAGATGTGATATGCCGAAATCCCCCGACGTGCTGTCTCCAAGCCCACCCTCCTCGACATGACAGCCCTCTCCCTACATGACAGGGAGGAAGGCAGTGGACAGATAGAAGTAGAGGGAAGATTATTAGGAGACAGGGCAGATCAACCACTTTACCCTTTACCCTTTGCCTTTTGTCCTGAGAATTTCTGATCCCTTCTTGCCCAAGAGCCTTGCCTTATCCTTCGAGATTCTAAAAGGGATGAGACCAATTTGGTCATTTCCAAGGACGGCCACCATCAGCTTCTCCCCAGGATGTGATGCCGCTCAACCAATGGGTGGGATTTACTTCCCCTGACCTTGAATGTGGAACGGCCTTGTGACTGCGCTGACAGACGGAAGAAGACTGATGTCTTCCACTTCCTTCCCTTTGGAACATCCAGTCCTGGAATGTTCACTCCCTCCTCTTGCAACTCAGACACCTTTGCTGTGAGAAGCTCCAGTCACACAGCAAGGCCGCACAAAGAGGAACCCAGGGGGCTCACTGACTGCCAGCATCATCTGCCAGCCGCGTAAGTGAGCCCCGGGTGACATTGCAAGAAGCAAAAGGACTGCCGGGCTGAGCCCAGTCACCCAGGGAATGGAAGGTGGTTGCTACATTCTGGGGTGATGTGTCAGGCAGCCGCAGTGGATCATTAAAACAAGCCCTACAGCAATGCACAAGG
>NW_011912760.1:0-1720 GCF_000151845.1 Pteropus vampyrus | reverse complement strand
CCACTGGTTTGCGGGCCACAGTTGCGGACTCAGTTTTGTGATCTGCGCCGAGTCCAGCATGGAGGGTGGGACCAAGGCATCTGCCAGTCTGAGGTCCTCCCTAACGAGGTCTTCTTCTTTTCGGGTCTTCAGTTTCAGAAAAAACTACATACCAGGCCAGTGGTTCTTAACCTTTTTGAGTCATGCATCCGATGAGGGCTTTTCCCTAGAAAATGCCAAAATCGTGCATACAGTTTCAGGGGCCCTGTAAAGTCTGTAGGCCATGGACCAACAGCAGCAACAGCTTCTGGAAGCCTATGCGAAATGCACATTCATGGGCCTCTCCCAGATCAGTTGCCTCAGAATCTCTGAGGGTGGGGCCCAGGAATCTGAGTTTTAACTGGATGGCCCAGGTGAATGGCATGCACCTTAAAGACTGAGAAGTCATGGTTTAGAGCTGGGACCCTGGAATGAGGGTCCAAGTTTGAGTCCCAGCTGCACTTAGTATTTCTGCAACTCTGAGAATGTTTACTTTTTCAGTCTGCAGTTTCATAGACCAAAATGTGGTTATGTTAATAGTACCGACCTCACAGGCTCTTTATAGAATGACATGGGATGATGCATGTTAAATAATTTGCATATTGTCTGGTACCAACTATAAATATCCCCTTACTGTTAGGTTTGATATAAAAAATAATAAATAATAAATAATGAAGTCTGAGTAAAAAGGCTTCCAACCTAGATTTCTTCCAAGGATCCCTTCTGGCTTTACAATTTTGCATTTAGTATTTAAATATTCTTTACTAATATTCACATTATCTCATCCTTTCATTTAAACTAATTGAAATTAGCATGGATTTTTTTTTTTTTCACAAATAAGTCACATTCGCTGTGTCCACCTTTGCCCTGAACATACTGGTCCCTTTGCCTGTGTTGAAGAGGGACCATGGGCCGAGGCCAGGCTTGTGTCAGCCCAGGGGAGAGAGAGCAGGAGGCCGGAGTTGGCACTCGTTGAGGCTGGGGCTCTGGAACTTTGGACACATAAATCATAATTAGGCCTCCCAGGTGCTCCAACCAAGAGCCTGGAATCTGCAGAGCTACCTTTCTTGGTTAATAGGCTCCCTGGGCTTACTGGCTTCAGCATGGACTTTGAAAAATTAAATGTTTGCAATGTAATGTAATTCAAAAAGGCCTTGCCAGCTGTAAATTCTAAGCACGGAATGTTTAAAAATGTCCGATCACAATGACTAGTTGAAAATGGCCAGTGTCCCCTTTTCCACAGACTTTCTTTTTCTTTGTTCAGGGGTGGATGTGAGTTTGCTCACTTTATATAGCAGCGTTTGTCCCCATATGTTAACACAGGGGCATGGACCCTTCACTGCTCCCCACAATGGCTTTAGCATCTTTCTTGCAGCATCCAGTGGGCAGTGTAAAAATTAATCTTAATCGAGGTAAGCTAACTTACCTTTTAGATGAGCCCAGTAAGGAATTTATGAGCAGTCGAGGCCATTGTATAAAATTGATCAACTATTAGGCCTTAAGTTTTAAAAGGGAAAGGGGAAAAGCTTAGGGAATTTCATAGAAGCCTTGTTTGGAAAAATTAGGTTTCCCAGTCATAAAGTTTGCATCTGCTTTGAGGAAGCCACGTGGAAAATTACCTTATCATAGTAAATATACCAATATTTATGTTCTATATAACGTAACAATAAATATTATATTTACCTCACTGCGATAAATATAA
>NW_011912759.1:0-2237 GCF_000151845.1 Pteropus vampyrus | reverse complement strand
TGGCCTGCTTGTTTTGGGGGATGCCATGTTCTGATACCCACCACTGAAGTCATGGTGGTCAAATATATAGTGACCCCAAAGAACCCAGCGTCCTTGACCCCAGCTGGTACATCCCCACCCCAGCTTGAGCAGGCCCCGCAACGCAACCCAACCACCAGCCTCATCCCTTTTGAAAGCCCTTGGCATCTTTGTGTTTCTTTTAAGTCCTGCCCCCCACCCCTCCCACCACTAGAGTCAGGGGACTTGAGAGATGCTCGCGACAGCCCTGTGACTTCTGACGTCATTTCCTCTGCGAGTCCAAGCTGCCAACTGTGTGGAGCCACGTCGCTCCAGCTCCACGTTGAACATGCAGATTTTTCTTAGAGGCTTGCAATATTTTCCAGACTCGATCCACCCAAATAAAGAGTAAGCTCCCCTGAACTGGAAGTTCCTTAACTTTATGGGAGCCTCCCTAACTGCCCAGGTCTCCACGACCACTCCCCGCAACACGTGATCCGAAACCTCCACGTCCGACTTCCTGTCTCCATTTCTTAATTTTTTTCTCCCAGGAAATTCTCTTCCCCTTTTTTTTCCTAATGGACACTCCTTTCATATCAGCTCTTGAATTTTCTCTGCCGTGGTCAGGAATGAAGTTCTAAAGTCCAAGGCAGCCAGGGCTGGGCATCGATTTATACATTGGATAACTCTTGGAATTTAGAAAGTGTTTCCTCTTGACAAGTTAATCATGGTCTTTAAAAGTTGGCTTTGAGACTCAGACCTGAGCGGGATAACAAGGCGTGCAGGAAATGAATGTAGATCAGAAACTATCGTCACGGTAGTGCAACCATGAGCATCTTGGAGGACAGAGACCCAGAACAAATCTGAGGGAAGAGCCAGTGGTCACACCAATGTTTGCTAAAGCAAACGGTGAAGACGTAATGGGTGCTCTGCTTCCGCTCACCCACCACCTACTCTCTGCCACACCAAAGGGCCGCCGGAGGTATACCAGATGACCGAAGTACCACAGCCGAGTTCCAGCCCACCATCTCTTTGAGTCGACATAAATCCTCCCAGGTTCTCTCTTCCATTTCCCTTCCCCCACCTAAGAGGAAGCTGGGCAACCGCGTTGAAATGTCACACCTGAAGTGAGCTCAGCTTGAAAAGTCTAAAAATAGTGAACTCAAGGAACAAAGGTGTTTATCAGAAGTAAATACCGTTAACAGCTCCTCCTAGACTCACTTCGAGATCCCACAGGGTGACAGAGTTGACGTGTGAACAAGGACCATCCTCCCCCTCTTTCTGCTCGGCGTCAACATCCAAACTTCTTTCTTCCTGGGCGACCCAGGTCTAACCCAGTCCTAGGAAGCTGGCGCCGAAGATGTCCCTGTTCCCACACCTAAATCCTTGAACCTTTCTCACGGTCTTCTGACTTTCCTGTCTTTCAATGCGAATGATCTAAGTAAGTTTTGTCCTAGCCCTTGTTCTGTACTGTAATCATCCATTTGATTTGTTTCTAGACATGCAGCGTAGTAATTAGGGTAAAGGCTTTGAAAGAAGATGCCTTGACTTCAGATTCCTGGCTCTGTTCGCTGCTGTGTGTAACTCGAGGCAAACAATTAACCACTCTCTTTCCTGCTTGCCTCATCTGCCAAATAGGAATAACAACAGCTCCCATCTCAGAGGGTTATGGTAAGAATTAAATGACTTAATGTACGTAAAGCCTTCGACCAGGACTTGACAGGCGATGCACTCTATAGAAATGCTTGCTCTCACTGATACTCGTCTGGATCTCTTTCCTCATTCAGATTTTAAGTCCCCTGACGACAGATATCTAGTCGTCTGAGGACTTCAGCAAAAACAGACAGAGTCTGACATGATAAAAAAGCTTAGCCATAATTTTCAAAGCCATGTGGCGTGAAGAGATGCTTGGTGAACCACCGAGGGAGTGAGGGTAGTAACGCCAACACCATGATCATCTCTGTGCCCAGCGCCCCGACCCCGACCTCGAGGGCCTCCTTCCTGCTCACCCTGTCCGTGATTATTTCCAGCATTGGTCACACACGCATCCTGGTCATTATTCTGAGTTTATCAGGAGCGGTGGTGTGAGGCGGCGCATAACGGGACATCGTCACTGCCTGGATACGTTCCAAAGCCTCCTTCTCGTGAGGACACCCCAGGCCGCCCTACCTAAATTACATCTCTCATTCCTCTTTCACGCTTTCATCTTTCTCCTGATCATTTATTGCTATTTAATGTCC
>NW_011912758.1:0-1701 GCF_000151845.1 Pteropus vampyrus | reverse complement strand
ACTTCTCAGCTTCTTCCCAGTCACCTTCTTTACCTACCACTCTCTTTGTCTCTTCCTCTGCTTCACAGCTTCTGGTCACTCATGCTTGGTGATGCCTCTGAACTTTAGTTTGCCACAAGAGCTCTTGCTTCCTCTCCCTCCTGACCCTTTAAAGCTCTCCTTTCAGCTACATTCCCACTGCTGCCCCTTGTTCCCACTCTTCTGTATATCTGTGATTACTAATTCAATGCATACGGCTTGGGAAATTTTCTTAAATATCAAAGCACTGTCAAATAAATCTATCTTTCTGCTTCAAATTTTACTGATATATACATATATATCAGTAAAAGTCATATGTGTTATATATATCGCACACTGTTATCATAAGATATTTCTTGACTTTGTCCCCTTCTTTCTTCTCTTTTCTTTTTCTTTTTTACCCTTTTTAAAATTTCTGAAATTGTAATTTATTATTTTTTTTGTAAACAGAAGGAAAAGAAATCCTACTTTAGTTCAATAATTCAAACAGCATAGTATTATAATTATAACTTCATGTGTGTTGTTATATTTACACGACTTTAACTGAACAGAATAATTTTTAAAAGAAAATAGTACAAATCCTATTTTCTTTTAAAATATGTTTCAATTAAAAATACATAATTTTATAGATATTAGTTCATAACACTATCCCATTCATTTGATAAATACATATTGATAAACTGCCGAAATATATTCTTAATGTTGCTTAAATTAGCTTGATTTTTAGAAATAATTAATATATGAATAACATCTGATTATGCTACTATTTAGTGAGATGTTTTCTTTAAATATGGGGTTAGGCAAAACAAGAAAAATGAATTATCTGAACCAGGAATATTCACCTTTTCTCAATGGTCCCTTAGACTCTTAGATCTCTCAAAATCCACCTACCAGTGAATTCTACCAAACATTCAAAGAAGATTTAATGCCTATTCTCCTTAAACTCTTCCAGAAAATCGAAGAAGAGGCAATACTTCCCAACTCATTTTATGAGGCTAGTATTAGCCTGATACCAAAACCTGGTAAAGATAACACAAAAAAAGAAAACTACACATCAATCTCTCTCGTGAACACAGATGCAGAAATCCTAAATAAGATACTAGCGAACTGAATACAGCACCATATTAGAAAGATTATATACCACGATCAAGTGGATTTCATCCCAGGGGCACAGGGATGGTTCAACATACGCAAATTGATTAATGTGATACACCACATAAACAGATTAAAAAATAAGATTCATATGATCATATCAATAGATGCAGAAAAAGCCTTCGACAAGATACAGCATCCATTTATGATCAAAACACAACAAAATCAGTATAGAAGGAAAGTACCTTAACATAATAAAGGCCATATATGACAAACCCTTAGCCAACATTATACTTAATGGTAAAAAACTAAAAACCTTCCCTCTAAGAATCAGAACAAGGCAAGGCTGTCCACTTTCACCAATGTTATTCAATATAACATTGGAGGACCTAGTGAGTGCAATCAGAAAAGAGAAAGGTACAAAAGGCATCCAAATAGGAAGTGAAGAAGTCAAAGTGTCACTATTTGCAGATGACATGATTCTCTATATAGAAAGCCCTAGAGACTCCACAAGAATAATAGTAGAAACAATAAGCAAATACAGAAAAGTTTCTGGATACAAAATCAATGTTTGAAAATCCATAGCTTTCC
>NW_011912757.1:0-1702 GCF_000151845.1 Pteropus vampyrus | reverse complement strand
AAACTAACATTTACATGTGCCCACAACTACGCTAAACGCTTTACAAATATTAGCTTAGTAATCCTTGACAATACTGTGTGGAGTATTATTATTATTTTCATTTTATGTATGAGGAAACTGAGGTACAAGAAGGTAAATAACTTGCCCAAGACAGCATAGCTGGTTGGTGGCAGAACTGTGATTCCAACCCAGGAAATCTGACCTCAGAATCTGAGCTAGACTTTTGACAGTAATATTAGGACACTATTTCTAAGTCCCGCTGAGGCTAAACACACATGCGTGTGCACGCGCGCCTCCCTGATCTCAATTGCTTAACACCACAGAAGTCAGCTTCTTAATTTTGCTGTGTCCAATGCAGGCTGCAAGAGAAGCTCTGCTCCTTGTACTCTTGGGGAATCAGGCTAATGGAGGCTTCATATCAACATGTGCTTCCATGAAAACCACGCCTGTGGGCAGGGAAGGTATTGAGTTACATCTGGCTCTAAAATTTACACATATCACTCCCATGCACATTGCATAAGTCATTGTAAGTCATATGGCCAAATCCAATGTGAAGAGAACTGAGAAGTGCAATTCTACTGTTTTCTAAAATAGGAGTAGGGGGTTAACCAGCTATATTGAACGAACACTACTACTAACTACCATCGCACCTTTCTGGGACCCACCTAGGTCCTTTATCTCAACAGTTCTTCTCTATATCTTTTTTCCCTTTAACTGGGAAATTATTTTTAAATCTCCAGGGGAAAGCCCACTTTCCTTAAACTTTTGTTTCTCTCATGCATATTTGTTGAGAATATTCTCGTCTGTTACCCAAGAATGTTTGAACATATAATCCAGAAAGAGATTTAAAATCGATGGGCTTTTTGCTCTGCATTTCTTCTTATAACGTGTATAGGCCATTATTTGCTTGAAAAGGAGGAGAAACATAAGTTAACGTTTCAAAAGTCTTACTCTATCACGCTGTTAACAGATGGTAATAAAATTTTAGAGTTCAGAGGTTGGTGCAAAAATTTCTTTACTTTTCCAGTCTGATCACCTTTCAGTTCATTAACTTCAATCTTAGCTAGGAATTTATGAATCTCTGCTGCCTAGTCTTTCTCCCTCTCCAATCTTCATGTGCACTTTCTGCTTCCACTAGCATCACCACCAGAATCTGAGCTCTTAACATTCAGTTCTGAGGAGCAACGGCAGGCCCTTCAGCTCCTCTGCATCACTGAAAGACTCCTTAGCAACTTTACAGTGAAATTTTCTATGGTGGAATATAAACATTTGTCATGTTCATAGTGATGGTTTTCTTCAGAATGTCCTTACGCTTTTATACATACTATTATATTCTCTTCCTCCATATGACTTAGAGACCCCTCCCAGAAGGGATAAGAGAATAATAAGCCTGCATCCTACCACTGTTGTATGAAAATATTTGGCATGTCCCAGGTACGCAATAAACCGTCTCCCAACACCCAGTGTTGGTCTCATCCTTCTAACGCTATAATCTTTCTGATTCATGAATTAAGTAAATAAAATGTGGGCATTGTCTAACTCTAACATCTAAGTAGTATTGCCTAGGTCAGTAGTTTTTAAATATAACAATTCCTTTCAAAATAAAAATATAGTAGAAAAAAGATATCCAGATGGCAAATAAGCATATGAAAAGATGCTCCACATCATGGCTGGATAGCCATGGAATTTCAAATTAAAACAA
>NW_011912756.1:0-1986 GCF_000151845.1 Pteropus vampyrus | reverse complement strand
GTTTGACCTTTGCCCCTTTAGGCATGTGAAACAGAAAAAAATGCTTCAGAGGCTGAGGAATGTAAAACAGACAAGCATCCTTCAGCCTGGCAGAGTTTATCAAGCATGTGTTGAGTGCAAATGCTCAGACTGGGACATGATGTAAAAGCCATTAAAAGAAAGAACAGTGAGTAGCCTGGAATTTGGGTGGGTCCTTTGGCTTTTCTCGGTAATACTAGAAAAATATATTTTTCATTTTCTAATAATAAAAGATAGGAAATGGGCCTTTTAAAAACTGGTGCTTTTATAAATTTTCCATAAAGCGATAGTAGAATTTAAATTCTTATTGTAATTAGCTTCTGTGAGACTATCTTAGACCTAATCAATAAATTAGGTCTAGCAATTGTTAGGATCACTGCCTAATTTTTTTTTTTTTAATTATAACATTCTTTTCAGCTAAATTTTTTAACTATTGCAATGATAGTGAAAATTCCACAATAAGAGACTGAGTTACACATTCACACACATCCAAGAATGTGTGGAAGTTCAGTAGGAGAAGCTCTCAAAGTCAGCTTAAAAAAAAAAGTGAACTAGTAAAATAAAAAAAAAAACCGTTCCCATTTTCTGGCTGATAATTGTTGATATCTTCTAAACCAAATAGCCTGTGAAAGCAGGTTTTCTGTGTTTCATTTGCAACTAATTGGAAAGATGGAAGCCTTCCAGAAGGGTACTGAAATCTGAAACATGAGAAATACTTCATACAGGTAAAAAAGGCAGTTCATTATTCTAACTTTAAACTGGGCAGTTACCCAACTTAACAGGCCAAGTTCGTTATGTTTCCTCAGTGATTTTTATCTTACCTACCTCTTCCCACTCTCCAAGTAGAATGAATCTCATTCCCTCAAGCAGAGAACCTGAGAAGACCAGTTGCTTTAAAAGATGTGAGAAAAAAAAGCTGATTTAGGAGGTTAATGCTGTAATCATTCCCTCCATTTTTTATTGTTTTTGTGGTGCTAGTGGTGGTTGTTTCAATGTTTGTCCAATCTATTTGATAAAATCCTGTTGAAAGTGAGATGTCAATTTTAAAATAATACTTATATTTCAGCAATATTTTCAGTAAGTAGAGATTAAAGTTTTAGAGAGTTATTCTTGATTATCCCTCAATATACCAGATAAAAATAGTCACTACTATGTACCATCTGGGTCCAATGGGCCCTTTTAATTTACATACTATAAATTAATTGTGAATACTTATAGAAGTAAGCATAAAGAAATAGTATAAAACTTTATTACAGAAAAAGTTCAAAAAGATGTTATAATTTAATGTCATTTTCCCCCAACCGTATAGAGTTTATGGGTTTATAAGTGAATGAAGTAAATGGATAAATAAACTGTGGTTTATCCATACAGTGGAATACTACTAAGAATAAAAAGGACTAAACTATTGATAACACTCAACAACATAAATATATCTCAAAATAATTACTCTGAGTGAAAGAAACTGGACAAAAAAGAGAAAACATTCTATATGACTCTTCCAGTTATACAAAATTCTTAGAAAATGCAATCTAATGTGTACTGACAGAAAGCAGATTAGCAGACACCTGAGGATAAGCAGGGGAGGCAGAGAGGGAAGAGAGAGAGAGATTACAAAGGGCAAAGGAAATTCTCTTGGGTGGAGGATGTGTTTGTTATCTCGATTGTGGTGAAGATTTCATAGCATATACATATGTCAGAACTTACAAATTGTACACTTTAAATATGTGCAGTTTACTGCATGTCAATTATATCTCAATAAAGTTAGTAACTTTATTAATGAAATTAGGCACGGGAAACAAAAGAGCGAGGTCATGGAGGAATAAGGACTTGCAATCAAACCTCTGACACTAAAGCCAGCAAAGACAAAAAGGGATAACTCTGCCAAGTGACAGGCTTGCCAGTTAGAGTGGACCCCTTGACTGGAGAGGGCTGCCTGTGGATTAAGAACTCAGTTATGTGCGAGTCAAG
>NW_011912755.1:0-2553 GCF_000151845.1 Pteropus vampyrus | reverse complement strand
ATCAAAGAATACTAGTTGAGCTACTCTCTTATTCCAATTTCATATTGTTGGGCTTTCAAAAAATTTACCCATAACTACCAACGACCAGAGTTAATTGATTTTCCAGTTAGATTAAAAGTAATTAGAGAATTAAGCTGCTACATGTTGACTAATTGTCAGATGTGAATTACTTATAAGTGCAAAGAAAACAAAATTAGCACTGATAATCTTAGTTGCGACTGCCATGGTCATATATTGCTGAATGTGGTTCCGGGTCTGGGTGCCAAGTGATCACTGTGGATTATCTGAGTGATTATGGTTTTGAAGTGTGAAGAGGTTGTTAAAAGAAGGTTTTTTTTAAAAATCATTTTGGGAAGCACCAACTTAAACTAAACTATGCTGTCTTCCAAAAATTCCCAAAGAAACATTTCTTGTTTTCAACACAGTTTGCTGTAATGCCTATTGGAGTGAGCAGTGAGTGCTTAGTATATGACTAAAGATTTCTTCAGTGACTTTAATAGTCCATAGTTTGCAGTTTAATTTTGTTGGAAGACTCCAGACAGTAATTGCCTTTTCAAGAAAGACTATTATTTATAAATAAGTCACTTTTTTAGCTGCGTAGTCAGCCATTGTGACCGTAGCCTTCAAGCAAGCCACTCTTTAGATTTCACGTGAGGAAGCCCTGTTTGAGGGTGAGTGTGGCAGCTGCCCCGCAGCCTGATCAGGCCCTGCACTGCATGCCTGAGGGCATTGGAGCTGGTGCCCTGTAAATGGCACTTGCTTACTTTGCTTGAGTAAATGTCTTTGGGAAAATGATGCCACCACTATAGAGGGATGTGGCCAGCTTCATGTTGCTGACGGAGTTACTGAAATGGTAGGGAACCGTTAGCCCAATACGGTGTACGTTTCTTGAGATAGGGCCTGAGTCTGTGTATGCTCGTCTTGTGAACTTGATTGCTATTGGTTGAACTGATTTCTTTTTAGAATTTTAGACTAATTTTTCCCATCCATTTCTGAAGCTCCTATTATTGGAAAAATTACCACAAAAGTATAGGAAAGGGATTTTTAAAGGCACAGTTATGTATATAGGTTGTGGTTCAAAAGTGATTTACCAAGTATGTAAGTTCAGAATGTTTCAATGCCTTCAGTGTTTTTTTTTTTTAATTTATTTATTTTTATTGAGAAGAAAAATCACATAAAAGTCACCATGTAAAACCATTTTAGAGTGTATGATTCAGTGGTTTTTAGTATATTCACAATGTGTAACCATGACCATTATATAATTCCTGAACATTTTTATCACCCCACAAAGAAACCTCTTTATCCATTAAGAGCTCACCCTCTGTTCTTTTCTCACCCCTGCTGCCTTTGACAACCACTCATCTATTTACCGTCTCTATGGTTTCGCCTATTCTGGAAATTTCATATGAATGGAATCATATGATTTTTGTGTCTGACTTCTGTCACTTAGCGTAATGTTTTCAGGATTCATCACGTTGTTGCATGTGTCAGTACTTCAATCCTTTGCATGACTTCAAATAATATTCCATTGTGTGTATATACCACACTTTGTTTATCCGTTCCTCAGCTGATTGGCATTTGGGTTGTTTCCATTTTTTGACTGTTATGAATAATGCTATGTGAACCTTTGTGTGTAAATTTTGTATAACTATATGCTTTCAGTTCTCCCGGATATATACCTAGAGGTAGAATTCTTAGGTCACATATTTCACTTCTTGAGGATTTGCCGAACTATTTTCTATAGCGGCTGCACCATTTTACGTTCCATCAGCAGTGTGTCTCTGCATCCTCACCAACACTTGTTAGTTTCTCTTTTTTTTTAAGCCTTTCTAGTGGGCACAAAGTAGTGTCTTCCTGTGGTTTTGAATTGCATTTCCCTCTTCAGAGTGTTTCGATAGCCTTAATTTGACCCAAGCTTCCCCCTTTTATTCTAGACTTTCAGCCCTTTCCACTCTCCCCACCTTTCTGAGTCCTCTCACTTATAACTTGACCAAGAAAAAATTAGAGGGGAGGAATTAGTTCTTCTTAGTCTCACATTGCTCTTCCCTGTCCCCCATATCTGACTGCTTTGAATTATTTTAACACTGAAATTGTAAATATAAATTAATCAACCTGCTAGGTACCCTGGACTCTGAGAGATATAAAGCTGATAAGATTTGTCTCAGCTCAGGTTGCTTACAATCTAGTTTGCATAATCATCATTTAAAAAGTGAGAGAAAATCTGAGTATTGTCCATTATGTTTTCTTTAGAATCCTTTTAATTCAGCCTAATGGTTACCTCCTTCCTTTCTAATAGATGGGAAACAAGAATTGAGAAGAATTGAAAGTCAAATATACTAGCAAAGTACATATTAATTTTTGTCTTCATATGATATATTTTATGAGGGATAAATGTGAATCACATAGATAGTGAATCATGATGTGTGTGAAAGTTTACAGTCAGCTTATTCAAAATGACTTGACGTTTAAAACCGTCTAGCTAGTTATAAATGGTAAGAATGAAATTAATTTTTATTAATTGTGTTTTAAAAAAACAGTTGGAGGAAACCTGAC
>NW_011912754.1:0-1823 GCF_000151845.1 Pteropus vampyrus | reverse complement strand
ACCTACTGTTGTGCCCAGTGCTAGGAATGTAACAGAACAAGGAAGACATAGTTCTGGTCTTTATGGAACTTGCAGAATAGTAGGGAAGAAAGACTTTGAACATGTCATTATAAATTAAATGAGTCTTACGAAAGGGGAAGGTCGGGGGTGATGGACCTCTCCATCACAAGAACAAGAACATCTGAGGGGTCAGGAGGAAGCTGAGGTCTAAAGGATGAGGCATTAGCCAGGCAAACAGTTGGGGGACAAGCACTGCAGGTGAAGTAGGGCCCAGTGGGACCCCAGTAGTAGAGGCCTCAGAGTGTCCCCGGCTTCAATTTTCCCTGCCTTAGAGCTTAACAATAGATTGTTCCCAGCGGCTTGATCCAGAGCTTGGAATGTCCTTTGCCATGTAAAATTGCCCTGGAACTAATGATTAATACCTTTATGATTACTGATCACAATTCTTCTGGTCTAGCATTCTTTCCAGACTACTCCCATCTTTGTTCTTGGGTTGCTGATGGCAGGGGAGGATCACGTTGCCAGAGGGATGGCTCCTTGTAGCATGAGAGACCCTTGGAACCACCATGCAACCCCTGGAATAATGCCCAGATTTTCCCTTAAATACACTGAGCTGGAATGAGAAAACAAGGCACCAGGACAGCACATTGGTTGTTGGTCAAGGTCTCCCCTGGGGGAAAGTAAATTTCAAAGCAATTTCTGCTCTGCTTGTAGGTAAGGTAGGTTCAATAGCCTAGGGGAGTTAGTTCTCTGAAGAAGAGTCACAGGTGCTCTGCAGGTTAGAAGTGAAAAGTATGCTGAAATCAGGTGGGACAGAAACAGGAATGAGGGATCTGAGGGAAGCTAGATGGAGTCTACCATTGTCTGCTACCTCAGGCAATTTGATTTACAAAGTTAAAAATGGTTCTTGTCTGCAGGACTTTTTAGAGCCTTAAATGTGATCATTATCATCTCTATGGAAAAGGATATGATATATAGCAATTCCCAGACCCATCTGGCTACAACTTTTTTTCCTAGAATTCTTCCAGATCCCAGCTTTGGAAAACACAGCTCTTAGGGTCCTACATGGTGGTGAGAGGAGAGCAGGAAAGGGTTTCTCTTGGCCTCAGCTGGATGCTGCCCTGAAGTGTTTTGAAACCACAGGAGAACCCAGCCAGACTGGACTCCAGGCCTTTGGGGGCATTCTTCACCCACCACAGCCTCTTGGCTCAGTAAAGAATGCCCTCATAACTGACAGTTAGCTTGCTTGGCCTTCACAATCAGGATCCTCCTGGGACCCCTGCGGGCTTTTCAAGGATGGCCCTTTGAAGCTTCTTTCTATTCTTGGAGACCTCAACATTCTTCCCTGAATTCTACTATCAACTCCTTGGCCAAACTTTCACATGTGACATCAATCAAACTGCTCATTTCCATCTCTTACTACTCCATTTTAAGCCTCCTGCACCCCCACAAGATTCACCTACTTGCTCTTGAACTAAATGTACTTGTAAACTAAATTTGTTACAACTAGTGACTTGGCTTTCTTCTTTGACTCCTGCAGTGTTTCTAATTTTTCATGTGATTTTGTTTGAATCTGCCAGACAGGGTTGGGTGCTCATCACCAGCTTCATCTTCATTCCTACCAATATGTATGGAGTGCATTTATTTGGCCCAGCAAAGGGACTGAGGTGGATGAGCCAGTGAGGAGCCAGGCATGATCAGCTCTTTGCTCTGTGAAACACAACATGGGACCTCTCTCTACACCTGACCCCTGGATGGGGGTGCTCCACCTTAACCATTCACATCACAGGCTGGGCAGCATTTCTCCTTTCTTAAGAGAAACA
>NW_011912753.1:0-1531 GCF_000151845.1 Pteropus vampyrus | reverse complement strand
AGAATTAAAAATATTTAGATGAGCAAGGCCATGGGAAACAGGTGTGCTCATTCGTTGCTTTCAGCTCTATGAATTTCTGCAGTTTTTGAGAGGGCAGTTCGGCAGAATATAGCTAGCACTATAAAAACAATAGCTTCTAGAACTTTGATTTAGGGTAACCAGTTATAAAGAAGGAAGCTGGAAAATTACAAATAACCTAAATATACAACAAGAAATATATAAACAAACCATGAATAGGAAATTGTGTAATTTTTTTTTTTTTTTTTTTCTTATAGAAGCAATTGGAGGACGCTAAACTTTCCGCTGCCATCTCTGAAGTGGTCTCCCAGACCCCAGCCTCAGCCACCCACTCCGCAGGCCCACCCCCTGACACTCCAGTAAGCAACATATTTTATAAATGTTTATGTGCACCACAGCAACAACAAGAAAGAAAATAGGATTCCTACTTAGGGTACATGGAAGTAGACACAATTGTTAGGAAGACTGGGCACCTTCTATTTCAGAAGAAGTAAGACTGGTGATTTGGGGAGATGACAGAGAATGTCTTAAATGATTAAATGAAACAATATATGTGAAAATATTTTATACATAGTTGAGGAGCTTAATATTGTTGCTTTATTAGAAGTGAAAGTACAATGTGCATTGTGTATATATTTGAATGATTAGATTTTTAAGAAATTTTAAGCTTTCTTGATTCTCTCCTCTGTATTCTTCTTGACACATGCTGTAAATACTATCCATTACTTAACTTCAGGTGTTTTTTTATGGAATTGTTCAGTGTCTGTGCTTCCCCCACCCGTAACAATTCACAAATATGTCATAGAATAGCATTGTTTTCCTCCCATTCACACCAGTAAAAGTTTTTCATTTTCATGCTGGCAGTAGAAAAACCTCAGTATCAATATTGTTTTAATTATTTACATGTTCTGAGGCAGGACTGTGGGACCAAAGCTTTTCCAGACTTCCTTGATTAATTTTCTGTGTAGTACCAAATGTGAAATAATCGAAGAGACCACGGCACATCAAAAGACAGAGAGACTCTAAACCAGATCCCCATCTCCTTTGGTTGAGAAGTGCCCTGTTTGCTAGATGGAGATGAAGTAGCTTTAGTGAAGTCAGCTATGCTTCCTTTCCTTTTGATGTAGCATCAAAGCTTACTACTGCTGTAGTCTGAGATTCTGAATGAATTTTCATCCTGTTGGGTCAGCCTCAGGATCATCTGAAAATATCCAGAGACACAAATGACAAAGCCCAGACCTGGCTATGGGCAGCTCCACTATTAGCAGCTATAATCCTGGGCTCTTGTGAAGCACTTAAAACCAGTAAAATGCTGTGTGTGAAAGTCCCTATACAACAAAGGAAGAATCAGTAACCCAGGCTGCCATTTGTACTTTCGTTCTTAATACTCAGGGGAGACGTTTTGCCCTGATTGAGGCTATTAGTAGACATCTGCAATCAAAAGCCTTTTTGGCTTTCAAAAGTATGTATTAGAATGACAATTTTCTCATCACTTTTCCCATCAGAGGCTCTA
>NW_011912752.1:0-2504 GCF_000151845.1 Pteropus vampyrus | reverse complement strand
ATAGCAGTGTTGGATACTAAAAGATATCTTTCTTTTTTAATCTTGTATTTTAAATATAGATAGGACTATTGATGGTGCATTGGACCTGCAGCGAAAGATCATGGAAACCTGTGAGTCTAAACAATGAAGGAATTATCACATCTACTACATTCTAGAATGCCTGAGCAATAATGTTTAATGGAAAGGAGATTTCTACCTGTGATCACAATAGTTGTCACACCTATGTTTTTACTTTCTTCTTGAAAATAACAGTAATTGAGATTTTTACATCAGTGTCTCATGGTTTTATAAGCATTCTATAGCTTTTTGCACATTTTTAATTATTTTTAATTTTTTTATTTTTCAATTACAGTTAACATACACGATATATTCGTTTCAGGTGGGCAACATGGTTATTAGACATTTATATAACTTATGAAGTGATCGCTCTGATAAGTCTAGTACCCATCTGATGCAATACATGGTTATTACAATATTGACTATATTCCCTATGCTGTACTTTACATCTCTGTATTGCACATTTTTTAGCATTTTATTTTATTATTAGTTTCGAGTGTATAGTACATTGGTTAGACATTTTTATAGGTATTGCCCATACTACACATTTTTAAAGCAGCACATTTACTTTCCACAAATACGAAATTACCAGTGATTTGTGTATTACTTAACTGCAAGTGGCAGAGCTGACCAAAAACCTTTCACATGTGTTCCACTAGCCATTCCTTAAAATACTAAGTGGTTCCTCTGTCAGGGACATTTTTGAATGTTTGGTAGAATTCACCAGTGAAACCATCTGGTCCTGGGCTTTTCTTTGTTGGTTGGTTTTTGATCACTAATTCAATCAATATCTTGTTATATCTATTCAGATTTTCTATTTGTTCCTGATTAAATGGTGGTAGTTTGTGTGTTTCTAGGAATTTCTCCATTTCATCTAGGTTCTCTAATTTGTTGACATACAGCTGTTTATAGATTCTCTTATAATCCTTTTTATTTCTATAAGATCGGCAATAATATCCCCACTTTCAAATCTGATTTTAATAAGTTGAGTCTTCCCACTTTTCTTAGTCTGGCTAAAATTTTGTCGATCTTTTCTAAAACTAACTAACAGAATCATTTCATTGATTCTGTTATTCCGTTCTCTATTTCATGTGTCTCTGCTCTGATCATTATCATTTCCTTTCTGCTGGCTTTGGGTTTTGGTTGCTCTTCATTTTCTAGTTCTTTAAGGTGTAAAGTTGGGTTGTGATTTGGAGTCTTCCCTTTTTTAATATAGGCATTTAGAACTATAAATTTCCCCCTGAACACGTTCACTGCATCCCATAAGTTTTTGTTTTCATTCATTTCCAAATATTTTTTAATTGCACTTGTGAATTGTTTTTTGACCAATAGTGTGTTTAAGTGTGTTTTGTTTAATTTCCACATATTTGGTAGTTTACCAGTTTTTCTCCTGTTACTGATTTCTAGCTTCATTCCATTGAGATCGGAATTGTATTATATGTATTATACGTACTTTTTAGGATTCGGTTATTTCCAATTTACTGAATATTGCTTTGTGACCTATTACAGTCTATCCTGGAGTGTGTTCCCTGTGCATTTAAAAGAATCTGTATTCTTATTGTGTTCTGGAATGTTCTGTACATGTCTTTTAGGTCGCATTGGTTTATATGGTCCATTTCCTTATTAATCTTCTACAATTAGTTCTATCAAATATTGAAATTTGGGTTTTGAAGTCTCCAACTATTATTGTAGAACTGTCAGTTTCTCCCTTCAATTCTGTCAATTTTTGCTTCATATATTTTGGGGCTCTTGTTAGATGTATATATATAATTGTTCTATCTTCTTGATGTATTGACTCATTAAAATATAATGTTCTTTGTCTCTTGTAAGAATTTTTTATTTAAAATTTATTTCGTCTGATATTAGTGTAACCTTCCCTGCTGTCTTTTGGCTACTATTTGCATAGAATAGTAGCCAAAAGACACTTTCAACCTATTTGTGTCTTTGGTCTAAAGTGAATTTCTTCTAGACAACATATAGATGGATCATGGGGTTTTTTTAAATAAAAGGAGGAGTTGCACGTCTCTCATTTTAAATCAAAAGCTAGAAATGATTAAGCTGAGGGAGAAAGGCATGTCAAAGCTGAGATGGGCTGAGAGCTAGGCCTCTTGCGCCAGTTGGCCAGGTTGTGAGTGCAAAGGGAAAGTTCTTAAAGGAAAGTAAAAGTGCTTCTCCAGTGAGCATGAGTGATAATGTGAATCAGTCATTGCTGATGTGGAGAAAGTTTTAGTAGTGTGGATAGAAAATCAAAACAGCCTCAACATTGAAAGAAGTTCCACTGTGGGTAAAATACTATAAAACAGCGTCCCATGCTACAGAGAAATCATTTGAAAGGAAGAGTCAATCGAAGACTCAATCCATGAGGGAAACTTCTCTGTTGTCTTATTTTAAGATACTGCCACAGCCACCCCAAGTCGCAGCAACCACCACCTTGGTCAATCAGCAGC
>NW_011912751.1:0-1841 GCF_000151845.1 Pteropus vampyrus | reverse complement strand
TTAATGAGGAACAAATTGTTTATTTCTAATATCATTTCCTTTTTAAAATATTTTTATCCCAACTCTCAGTAAGTAAAATATGCACTCCTGAAACTGATCCCTAAGCTGTGAATCATCTTTATCATCTCCTTCCCATACCACCCACCATAGATTTCCCTACTCATTTCCAGCACTTCATCTAATCTAATTCACTTCCAAGGAGAGGTGATCCGGAACATCATGACTGTTTTTAGTGGTCTCTTCAATGGCCCCGTCATTTTTAACACTTTCAATGGAAGTAACCAAGAAACACTCCAGGGAATAACAGGTTTCAAATCTACTCTTCTCTGCCTACACAATATCATCGGTCCTAGCTCCCTCCACTGATAAAGTAATTCCTTGTTTCCCTGTTGGTACAGCAGCGTGAGGCCTTCATGTGGCAGTCACTGCTTCATCCATATCCTGCCCTTGTTTGGGAGTACCACAAACTTCCCAGGAATTAGGTCTTCTAACTGATTCCTGGGAAGTTTGTGGTATTCCCAAACAAGGGCAGGATATACATTCTGGAAGTGGGTCAAGGAATACTGGTAAGACAAAGCCATTCTACTTCTTTCTATCACCTGGTTTTCAGACCCATGTAATTTAGCTCTGTGGGACACAAGTTCACTTTGTGACTATTGGTTCAATGTAGAATGTTGCCTCTGAGCTGACAACTTAGATGAGCATCAGAGTAGTTTACTGAGACAACTCCTTCTAGTGATAGATAGAGTATTTGATCCTATGAGATTTATTTTACTCATTTTTACACCTAATTTGCTATAAAACAGATTCTTTATTTAAGGCAATATATTCAGGGTTCTATATTGGTGATTATTGCATTAGGCAAATATAAAATAGTCAGGTAGTGATACTGACAAGGAAAACAACAGCAAAAGAAACTCACTTTCAGATTAGGCATGATTTCGGACAAGGATGATCACTAAGCACTCCAAGATGAAAGGATGGATGTAATCAATTTAGTGACAAGTGACTAGCTTGTCTTTTTAAGATTTGTGCCATATATAGGGCTCAGAATTAGTCTCTACTACTGACAGGTTGGTGAGAGCAGTTGTCTTAGTTCAAACTGCTGCACCAACAATACCATACACTGAGTAGTTTAAACATCAAACATTCATTAATCACAATCTGAAGGCTGTGAAGTCTGAGATCAGAGTGCCAGCATGGTTGGATTTCTGGTTTCTTCACATGGGAGAGAGAAAAAGAGAGAACTTTAATCTCTCCATCCCCTTATAAGGTTGCCAATCCCATCATGAGCTCATCCAAGTCTAAGTACCTCCCAAAAGCCAAACTTTGAAATATCATCACATTGGAGATTAAGGCTACTATATATGAATTTTGAGGTGACATGTTCAGTCCGTTGCAGGACCCTACTCTGTAAGATCTATGCCTAGTCCCCTCAACATTAGCAGACTACACTTTTCATGAGCCCAAAGAACAAGCTTGGAGTGGCTGAGGATAAAGATTAGCTGACATTCATTGGATATGTTTCTAGCAGGTTGAGTGTCTTCCTTATCTGCTGTGAATGCTTCCTGGGGCCCACCGATGTGAGACACAAAGTCGAATTATGTCCAGCCACATCTGTTTTCCCCATACTTTTATATATCTGATCTCTAATCTTGCTCTTTTCAAAGTACTACTCAACCATCCAAGCCATTTGATAGTGTATAGCAGTCTGTGTACATACTCTGCAAGTTACTTTTCTCTGCATATCAAGTGGACAACAAAGAATAATGCTTGCAGCTGAAAAGATGTCCGTTATTACTGCACTTTCGAACCACACTGTCTGAATAATTATTCTACTT
>NW_011912750.1:0-1337 GCF_000151845.1 Pteropus vampyrus | reverse complement strand
CAGAGGGGCGAGTTAATAAATTAGAGCCGGAATAATGAAGGGGAGCGTGGGGAACCAGAAGTGCGCACGCCACGAAAGCCCAGCAGAGCCCGCGGCTGGCTGGGTTCCGAGGAGACTCGGGGCGATGGGAGGGGCCCCACGGGAGCTTCGAATACGGGGACTGCTGTTGTTAGAAGTCCCCGCTGGGTGTTCTGAGTTAGTCGAGCTTCTGCTTGAAACGAGTTGAGAAAGCACATGCAGAACAAGCAAGTGCCTCCTGTCCCAGGTGCGGGGTCCTCGGGGTCCACAGGGAGGGTCCCGTGGCCCGCCTCTGACCCTAATGTGCGTGGGCTCCCAGGGCTGCTGCAGAGGACACCCTGGGCGTCCGGGACGGGGAGCAGCTAGGGCAGTAGGGTAGCTCGCCCACCGCTCAGCTTTCCTGCGGGCTGGCTGTGGGGGGCCTGAGAGTGTGCAGTGTCCCCCAGACTTCAAGCCTGCCACCTTGTGGAATAAACACAGGAGTGACCGAGGCTGAGGGAGGGGCAGAGGCTGCAGAGCTGGTGGCCGGACGGGAGAGCAGCACCTGCCCATCTCGCTGCCGAGACCAGAGTTTTGATCCCATGGGACGGCCACAGCCCTCCAGGGAGCCCCAGCATTTTGGGTGCGTCCAGACTGTCCCCATCGTACTTGCCCACAGCCACCTGCCGAGGTCCAGGTAAGCAGGGGCTGCTCACACCCCACATCCTGCCACCAGTATTTAGGCGGATCTCAGGACTCCGATCTCTGCCTGTCCCCCAACTCAAGCAGGAGATTAAGGCAGGAGAGGGGAAGGGAGCGGCTGTCACCAGACCCTCTAGATGCGCGGTCGGCCCGTTACGGAGAAGTCTCGTCATCCTATGCGGCAGACGTCCGTCCCCAGTTTCTGGAGGAAGAAGCGGGTGCAGAGAGGCAGGACGTCTGAGCCGGGCACGCACGAGCGACGCGTGAGGGTCCCGCTCGCCTGGCTCTGGAGCCTAGACGCTTCCTCTCCCCGAGCTTTGCTTCCCACACCCAGAGCGTCCAGTGAGGTGGACTGGGCAAGGGGTTGAGCATCCCTCGAGCTGTTCACTCACTCGCTTGGTCTGCTTGTTCCTTCTCAGCCCCGAGGACGCTCTCCCCAAGCAGACATCTCTGCTTAGAGGCAGTTGTCCCCCACCGCGCACCCCTTGGTGAGGGGACCAGGACGTGCCAGCCTAACCCCGTGGCTCGTGGGCTTGCCGCTCAGAGAGCTGGGTTCAGAGCAGGCAGGAGCCGGGTTTAGCTGTGCGTCTTACGTGGCAGTAAATTTCCTAGCTCCGCCAACACCTGCCTGAGTCTCC
>NW_011912749.1:0-1952 GCF_000151845.1 Pteropus vampyrus | reverse complement strand
GTCTACAGTCTTCTATCAAAGTCAATTCAGAATTATTTCAGCTTTCCTGAGTTGAATAGTTAGCTAAAAGAGCTCTGATTTCCCTGAAAGGGAAATGGTTTTCATCATTTAAGCTGAAAACTTATTTTGGTAGGCTTACCAATATTACCTCCTGGGTACCTCAGAAATATGCTTGGAGAACTTTCACAGTTTATCTCTCATGTCCCTGAAACATATGTTATTTTATAATTATTGTATTTATATTAAGTCCAAAAGAGAACACTGTTGTGCCTATATTTAGGAATATTTGCTATTCTTGGGAATATCAGAATAGCAATGTATATATTATATAAAATATTTGTAGAGATATTGTTCACAATATCATTATGGAACATAAAATCTATTCTCATGTTTTCCAGTTCAGTAAATTAAATACCAATAATCTTTTCCACCATGTATCCTGAAAGCTTTCCTACATCACAAAACTTCCACTTGACAGAAGTTTTTAGGTAATGAATTTTTTTTAAATGTTCAGTATTTTATCATTTAGAAAATTCTCTAAGGAAACTAGGAGTTAACCTAAAAGTTTCCTAATGAAAACATTTTTATTCTACTATGACATGGTCCATAAAAGCTTGTGTCTCTATTTTCAAAAAGGCAATCAATTAAACACACTACATATTTAGTATTCCAGTTCTTTCTTAGTGTTCTACAAGATCTATTTGTTTTTAAATTTCAATAAAGTAAAAGAATGTACACATATAAATTTTAAATCTGTCAATCAGATTTATTAGCATTTTAAAATGCTCCCCTAAAAATTTGTCTAAGTGGGTAAAATCTACCAATTTAGAGCCATTTTTAAATGAAGTAAAAGTCAAAATATGTATTTTCTCCTTTAAGCATTAAATTTTCTAAAAAAATCATCGAGCTCAATTTTTAACCCATCATTTTAATAAAGCATTGTGTTATACAATTAAAAGTAAACTATTTTTTAAAGTACATAACAGTATTTGGAATCATATAATATAGAAGCTTAACTATACAAAATGATGAATAAATGCCAGGATTATTTTTTGTTTGAGACCTTTTATTATAACATTTGTATAAATGCAGTTGAATAAAGACATTCACTTAACAAGTATTAAGTGAACAAACAGTAGTTAAGTGTACAGACTGTATGAAGTCTACTGGATATCTTATAAAAAAAGGTGACTTTTAGCAATGTCTTCTGTTATATTTAAAAAATTATTTTCAGCATGTTTTTACCAAAACGTTCTTTGATGTTTGATGCTGCTCATAACATCCTCCCTGAAGGACTGCCATCCCTTTCTTTTCATTACATTACCTTCCCTTGATTATTTTCTTCTGAGTCTGACTATTCATTCTCATTCCGCACTGTAGATCCTCTTCCCAACCTGAATGTTAACTGCTATTGCTTGCATGGTTTCTTCTATCCTTGAAAACTTCTCTTTTATTATATACCTGGATGAATTTCAACCACCACAGTTCCAAAAACCATACCTCCAGTCTAGTTTTCTCCAGAATATTATTCTCAACTCCCTATGACATAATTTGACTACCTCATTCAAATAGGTCCACTTTTTCCACCACACTTCATAATTCATGTAATTTGCAAGTACAAATATTTATTTTTTGTTTATGGGTCTGCCCCACATTGTGTAGAGATATGAACTAGTATGAGATGGCTGAAGAAATAAACCCCAGGTTCTGATGTCCTCATGGTAGAGAATGGGAGAGCAGGAGCAGTTATAGGAAGTGAAAACATGTTTCCTAAGGCATTCGCTTAGAAATGACAAACTAAAATGATTTCTCTCATTTCATTAGTCCAAGAAAATCACATGGACAAGCCCAGAATCAATGGGGCAGGGAAGTATGAAGGCATGGCAAAGGATAGAAAAGAATGAAAAATTGTAAACAAATTAAATAGTCTTTCAAACAATAATAACTGAAAG
>NW_011912748.1:0-2605 GCF_000151845.1 Pteropus vampyrus | reverse complement strand
GTAAGAAGTATACGATATAGCCATCCCTAGTTGCAAGAGAGGCTGAGAATTTATAAGTAGGGCACATTGCCACCCCCAAATCATAGTCTGTTACAAGAAAAAAGGGGAAAGGAAAATTGCATAGGCATCTTGCAGTGGCTGGCACACCTGTCAAAGGTAACATAAACTGGCTACTCTCACACTTCTTTGGTAGTACTACAAATTATTTGGTAAAATCCTATTAGAAAATAATCTGGCAGTGTGTTTCCTATAAAATCTTTATATCCTTCAATCTAGTTGTTAGTTGGGATATATGTCTTCTATACTCTGATTTTCATGAGAAAGATTTTTCCTCAACATTCTCTTTCTTTGCACAGCTCCTCAAACTCCCCCAAGGAAGACAGAGTGACTTCTCTGCTTAGTGAGTTAAGAGTAAGAAGTGGACATAGATAGTTCAGTTTCCTTGTGAGAGCCATCTCTTTACAGGAAACATACATTTTGGTTGAATCCACTACACCATAGATGTTTTACAGCATAAGGTCCATTGTGAGGAGGCCTCAGTTATCCAGACGTGTCTCTGATGGGTGGGTAAGTATGCCTAGTTCTGCGTTTCAGGCTGCCATACATATAGGTCACTTCCTTCAACCTAGCTTTTTTTAAGCAATAGGTTCTGTTAATAGCTTTCACTATGATTGTGGATTTGTAAGTATCTCTATTTCTAATGGTTTAAAAATATGTTTTGAAGCTATAATCTAAACCTTTAGATTATAAAGGTTTATAACTGTAAGTACCTTCATAGGCCCTTGTTTTTTACATTCCATATTTTTCCTTTCAGTGACTAGAGGGCATACTATATCCTTTCAAATTTTTTAAATACACGTTAAATTTCTGTTTTACTAATCAACAGCTGGTGTGAATCAGCATTCTCTGATAAAGACATTGAACTTTGGTGCTCTTTCCTTATCTCTTCTATGGGCCCCTCCCTACTACTTGACATCTTGAAATCATCTGGGCTTCTACTTCTAAAAATCGACTTTTTACATTGTGTATTTATAATTATTTAGTCATAATGATAGCTTTCACAGATTTCTTTATTGTGATAAATGAGCTAAAGCATGGAAAGCGTTTGGCATGATGCTACTCATTCAGCAGTGTTTATAAAGATGAGGAGGATTGTCAATATTAATATCATTCAGCACAGAGCCCTTCTCTCTCCAAAAGCTTTTAGTGATCTTATTCTCAGCTTTCACTATCACAACTGTCTGGAGGATTTCTAAACCTATGTTGCCTACTTGGACACTGCTCCTGGGTTTATTTGTTTTATTTTCAATTTCTGTTACAGATCACCACCTAAATATTCCACCAGAACATCAAGCTCAACACACCCAAATTAAACTATCTCCTAATTTCCCAATTTCTCTTAATGGAGCAAGCATTATCCCCATTCCCTAACCTGGAAACCTTGAGGATGTCTTTGCTGCTCCTCTTGTGTGTCCTACATCCCTTAGCAATAGTTGAGCCCCGTGCCTATATCATGTTAGTCTTCTTCCTTCTCTTCCTTTAACTTTAATACATTTCTAAGCCCTGTCAAAACTTTAAAAAATTTCAGTTCTATTTACCTTCCTCTTTACGACTCCCTTCTCCCAAAAGTATTACTTTTCATCCAGTATTGAGTTATCATCCTACTTCTCCTTCTTATTTTCCTATTTCTTCTCCTTTCTCCTATCTTTATATGTTAATCCTCCTCAAACGTCATGCCAACCATGCATTTAGTATATACTACCTAATAGGCTCTTTGCTTTGGACATAAGTCTAAATCCCTCAACCAGCTACTCTAGGCTTTCTACTGACAGAGGTCTAACCTACATCACTAACTGCTCCTTTATGGACACTATAGATCAATCAGACTGGCACTTTGGCTCCTCCCTGAAAACCTCAAACACTTTCTGAACTTTTTGGTTTTACAATGATAAAGACTAACTGAAACTTTAAGTAAAGTTAATCAGTTGGAAGGGTTTATGAGAGGAACTAGTCCTTATGGAAGTTCTCAGGCTCTATGCAGTCACTACACCCCTACAGGAAAAACTCTATGTTTATAATAAAGCTCTATGGTTTTCACTTTCCCTCCTTTTATTTCCTTCCTTTTTCTCTACTATAAATATCCTTCCATCTTGGCGTGTGGGCCAGAGTGTTCACGTGGCTTGCCATGTCTGCATGCACTGGGCTGAAACTCTGAATAAATCCTTTTTGGTGACAAAATACCTAGTCAATATTATTTTTCAGTCAACAACCCTTAATATTTCTTCTGCCTAGAAATCTATGTTGAACCATCCCTGCCTGTCAAAATTGTACACATCCTTCCAGAATCCTCTCAAAAAGCCTTGGTTCACACACCAAATATAACTTGTCCTTTCTTTAAGCCATTATAGCATTTTGTATGTCTCTAATAGTGATGAAAATATTTTTCCTTTAAGTTGAAGATTTTCCGGATTTATTATCTTGAACTTTTACCAGACTGTAAAATGTTTAATGGGCTTTACCCTACTCATCTTTTAATTGTCCGTAGGATATTATTAGTACAGTATATTTCACAGAGTTGGTATGCAATAAATATTTGTTGAATTAA
>NW_011912747.1:0-1466 GCF_000151845.1 Pteropus vampyrus | reverse complement strand
CGCCACGCGGAAACCCACGATGCTGGGGGCGAGGAGTGGGCGGCACCTCACAGACAGCCTCAGACCCCGAGGCCAAGGCCCCCCGTCGCGCCGTCCACCAGTCACCCCCACCTTGACACGCCTGAGATTGGTCGATCTGAAGACCTGGATCCAAATACCTAAAGCCGCCCCTTCCCCCCGCCCCCGCTCTTTCGTCTAAAGTGCCTTCCTCCATCCTCCAAAAGAAGCTGTCACGCGGAGATAGAGACCCCGCATTCAGGAGGTCTGAACAGTCGGTCTCCCCTCATCTACCAAAACGTTCCACCCCACCCCCTCCCACGGAGGCTTAAAGTTTAGGCTGGGATCCCGCAGCCGGAGCCGCAACCAGATGCAACTTAGCGATGCTCCCCGCTCCGCCCTGTTCCGTGGACACAGCGCCGTCTCATACCTCCAAGGAGATGGGGGAGGAAGGCCTTTCAGCGGATTCGAGGCAGCCCCGAGCGCCCCTGGGCTCCACCCGCGCCGAAGTCTAGGACAGTAGAGGCTCGCCGCCATCGCCCAAAGTTGCATCTCCGCTGGGGCCGAGGAGCACCCGCGCGCCCTCGCCCTGCCCTACGCAGCCCAGCGCCAGCTAGGCAGCTGCCTCCGATGGACCCCAGACACTCAGAAGCCTCAAATTCACCCGAGAAAAGTGGTGCGCGGACGAACACAGCCCCACCGACACGAACGGGGGGGAGGGTGGAGGAGGAGATGGAGGAGCAGGGGAGAGCCGGAGAGGGGACCTCCACTGGAGAGAGCACCCCCGTTCTGCAGATGCAGGCGGAAAACGAACCTTCCTTCCGCATAGCCTCGGCCTCACCCCCCAATATGTATTTGCCACCCAAACTGGAAAACAACGCGTAACATTAAAAGAAAAATTTAAAAACGAAATCCATTGGCCCAAATTATTGTTATTGACCTTTTTCACTGCAAGGGGAAAGTTGGTAGGTTTTTCTCAAGGGCGAATTTCTTGGGATGTCCCGACTGGCTCCAGGAGCTAAATATTCTGAGGGGATCGGAGAAGGGGGACCCTTATGGATTCGATTCCGAATCCGATTTCGCAGTAATCAATACCTGTCAGTCCTGTGTTGGGCCCTGGAGTGGACACTGCTCCCCATCCACAGAATAACTGCATCCGCCGCTTTCCCGCCCCGTCTCGGGTTTTAACATTCCTTTAGACCCAGAAAGGCCTAAAATAACTAAAATAAAATTAGGCGTCCTCCAAGCCAAACATCCTCTCTCGAGAGAGCCTTAGGTCCGGGGTGATCAATCCGACCAGATGTGAGAACAAAACTTAGAGGTGAAACCACTTGGGGGCTTTGGGAGCCTGTTTTCGGGGGTTTGCACTAAGAAGTACAGAGGACGGTGCACACACGACCCCCGACACCTCGTTTCCAGAACATCCGGGCCTGGGAGCAAAAGAAAACGCAGAAGCAGGGTTCCCGGTG
>NW_011912746.1:0-2297 GCF_000151845.1 Pteropus vampyrus | reverse complement strand
CATAGGAGGCAGAAAGGAAAAATAAGATAGGCCATCGAGATGATATTCTCTAGACGGCATGGGAGAGGCAGTTGGGCGGCACTGACAGCTGAGCTACAAGTTGAAGAGGATGGGAGAGTGAGAGGAACAGGCAGATATTCAAGATATTGCATTTGCATATGGCTCACAAGCTGGCTCCCTGTCAATCCACCACCCACTCGTCCCTCCTTATCCCAGTGTGTTTTAGACCTAGTCTGTCAGCTAAAGCCACTGGACATTGAATAGTTAATCTACCCAGACAGAATTTATTCCAAAAATAGCAACAACAACAACAACAACAACAACAACAACAACAACAAATAGAGCAAAGGATGTAGTACTCTGGAAATTTTCCTTTATTGAGATATTATATTTCAGTCTTGTTAAAATGAAACTGATCACATGGGTCAAGGCAGGTGAAGGATATTTCAGGATAAACAAGGATAGCTTTAAGGAGAGACCTGGAATTCAAGTTTGTGCCATAAAATTTATACAAAAAATCTCTTTTAACCCCATCGCTTGCTGGTATTTTGTTAAAAATGGCTTCTGAGAGCTATTGCTGAACACTGGGAATCACTAGAAATGCTCTCTTCCCCCATCAGACTGTTTTAATGATGTATACTATAATTTCTTAAAGGTTTGATAAGAACAGCTGAAGAAGTAAAAAAGAATTGTTCATACAGGATTTGATGAAACAGCTACCAATGTCTGCATTCCATGAGAAATACTTAGAAAATTCTGTGTGTGTGTGTGTGTGTGTGTGTGTGTGTGTGTGTGTGTGTGTTTGCTTTTGGTGGGATGATTGAAGAGAAAACATGCCAGATATGGTATTCATGATGGTGGACTGTTTGTTGAAGGGATAATGGCTGTGCAAATATTTTGTAGAGAGTTATCAACATTTTCACTTGTTGAAATAAGACCACAGATTCAGACATTTTTGAAACATGGCTTTTTAGTCATTTACTAGAGATCTGCGTGCAGGAGGAAATGAGGGGACATCTACCAGTTAGAAGCCAGATGACTATTCATCTCCATTTCGAATGTACTGATTTTCCAAATTCTCTCTTGCGCAGGATTGCAACGCAAGAGCAACACCCCCCATTTCCAGGAATTGTTTTGGGATCTATAGAAGAGGGGGGTCCTGTTCTCAGATATAAACACATTTACAATATACGTTTAGAAGTGATGCAAACATTTATTTTGAAAATAGGGGCAGTAACAGTAAACATAAGCAAATTATGAATCTTGCCAGAGATGCGGATAAATTTGAAAACAAGAGGAGAGGAGTCACATTACACAGGTTAAATATTCGGATTTAGGTATGTGTTTAACAAGAAAGGGAGTCACAATATTTATCCAGAAGGACAAAGGGAGTATGACATTGAGGTCATAAATAATTAAGGATAATTTTTGCTAGTTGAGCTTCTAACTTTCAGAATAGTACAAAGGCGGAGGTTTGCGTGTGCAGCTTTTTCTTAAAACCCACATGAACGTTTTTCTGCAGGCATAATTTAACTTTATAATTTAAAAGAGTCTGGTTTATTGTTCTTCCCATTTGAGATCAGTAGACCAACACTGCTGCATTTATTTTAAATGGTGGCCAGGTGGTCTGTTTCAAGTCACACCATCAGCTGGTTCCAGAAAGAACATGAGTTTGAGAGAAACTATGAATTGAAATTCCATTCTGTTGCCTCAATTATTAGTGAGGCCCTATTGTAATCTCATGGTTTACTATATGTTGGGCTAAGTGTTCACTACTTAAATAAACTAAAGCAACTAAAATGTGAACATGATTATATTGCACTGAAAGCCTTTCCTCAATGTCCTTAGATAAGAACCAATTGTCTCTCCACTTTAATCTAATATTTACAAAGCATTAGATGTCCAGGAGGTGGCAGTAGTGAGCAATGATTAAGCGTATGGGCACATGTTTGGCTGAGATTGATTACCTTTTCCCAAACAAGAGTGAACTAAGTGGCTGAGATGCAGCAGATCCATAAAGCCATCTAAACAAATGAGAGACATTTTTCACAGACTGATAACTTTAAAGTCAGCTGGAGGAGGCTACATCTCCCCAAACTTATATTGTCTCCTTGATTCATTGGACGAACATGACTATTTTAAAATATGACATAACGGAGATATTTTCTGAGATCTGTGAGAGAGAGGGGGAAGGCATGACAATAGGATTAGTCAGGCCAGATTAGTCTCATAGTAGTCCTACTGGAGTGGCATTGCTTTTGAATTCAATATTGTCAAATGGTCAGTCTGGTTACACT
>NW_011912745.1:0-1394 GCF_000151845.1 Pteropus vampyrus | reverse complement strand
TAATCAACAGGACAAGTAATAACAAATGTTGGAGAGGATGTGGAGAAAGAGGAACCCTCATACACTGCTGGTGGGACTGCAAATTGGTACAGCCAGTATGGAAAATGGTATGGAGGTTCCTCAAAAAGCTAAGAATTGATCTACCATATGATCCAGCAATCCCTCGACTGGGTATTTACCCCAAAGACTGGAAAACTCGTATTTGAAAAGATATTTGCACACAGATGTTCATAGCAGCATTATTCACAGTGGTCAGGACATGGAAGCAACCGAAGTGTCCTACAATAGATGATTGGCTAAAGAAGCTGTGGTACATATATACAATGAAATTACTCAGCCATAAGAGATGAAATACTGCCATTTGCAACAACATGGATGGACCTTGAAATAATCGTACTAAGTGAAATAAGCCAGACAGAAAAGGTTGAAAATCATATGATCTCACATATGTGGGATATAAACCAAAAAGCAACAAATGAACAAGACAAACAAATAGAGACTCATGGACATGGACAATAGACTAGTGGTTACCAGAAGGGAGGGGGAAGGGGGAAAACAAAAAAAATAAAATGTTTAAAAAAATTATGTATATATAGTATGAAAAAAATAAACTGGCATAAAAAAAGATAAAGTTAATTTTGTGTAGTACAGAACATGGCAGCGCCCTCTCACACTGTGTATAAGTCGGTCTACAGACAGTGCTTGGTGGGCATATCGACATGATGAGCTGCACAGGTTCTTCGGACATGGGGTTTATTAACAACAACATAGTGATTATTTTAAAAGAACTAATGCAATAAACAAACTACAATTTGCCAATGGTTAACGTAAACCTAATACGTATGGAAAACTGATATATCCAGCTGTAGCGGATTCTAGCCTTAAGCCTATCCCAGTGATGATCCTGACCTATCCTGTTTTGGTTTGACTCTTTTATTTGCCTCCAGCCTGGTCTCTCTGGCTGCTTGGCACTCATGGATGTACGTTCTGATGTATTCACTGCAGAGAGAACTCAGTCACCTTGCATATCTCAACGTGCAGTTTTTAAAGCATAGGTCTTCCGCCCCAAGTTAATGGAGCAAGAGTATCTCAGTTGTTCTCATGCTTGCTCTCTCCCTGTTCCCGTGGGTCCAAATCCATAAACAGGACTTGCATGTGGTGCCCCTGAAAATGGGCCCTGCGGCAGGAGAGAGTTTATAAATCACAGGCTTTGTACTTCGTGTGGCCTGAAGATTCTCCTCCATCTTCAACAGTCTTTCCCTGCAGGCTCATTTCCTGTTTTCACTACAAATATGGGAACCACAAGAAACACCTGTCCCTGTTGACAAGCTTAACCCTCCTTACAGCTAGAACCCTGCTGAGCCCTATAGAGTCATGGTCATTACTGGTGGGGG
>NW_011912744.1:0-1735 GCF_000151845.1 Pteropus vampyrus | reverse complement strand
AAACTGTATTCAAGCTTTCATCCCCTTTCCCCAGTAAGAAGTCCATGGCAGAGGTGCCTGAAAAGAACCTTGCTAGAAGGCCTCAGACGAACACCCAGAAATAAAGGCACCAGGACTGGGAATGCAAATATGTAAAAGCATAACAGGCTGGAGGTACCTGAATCTTTGATCAGAGACTCACATGCAATGGCTGTGCACCAAGTCTGAGGTGGGCAGGGTGGCTTGGCCCTCTGCGACCTGCCAGGTAAAGCCTTGGAGTTGACTATGGCCAGGCCTGAAAAGTCATACCTAGGCTTTGAACCAGGAGCCAGACTCCTCGCTTGCTTTCCCTAGCAACACGCAGGGATGATGGCCCACCAGGAGCCTTACTGTGCAAGGATTTACTGGGGGTTGGTCCCATTAGCGTGGCTGATCACGCATATGGCTGACTTAGTCTACCGTCCCTTCAGAGGTCAAGCTGCTACTGCATGACCCAAAGACCCCAACATAAACCGCAGTGGTGGCATAGACCATCTGATACAGCCCAAGAGTCTCAAGCAAACGGACACTCTTACCAGACAAGGCTTTAAGGTCACCACCCCGGAGCCGCAGGCAAAGGCCAGGTCTTTCCATTGCACAAGGTATGAAACCAGGAGGTAGAGATAAAATTTAACAGTGAGCTACGCTCAAAAAATACATGATAGGAGAGTCGCGAAGAGAATATAGGAGTGTATAGATATGGCCTCCTTTCTTGATTTTATCTGCACTATTGCTAATACTATTGTGTTACTTTACAGTTCTGTTTTATAAAATGTAGGAATTATTTGACCTTACAAAAAAATGTCTCTCAGAAGTCTGAAATGGTGGTCGACCAGGATGTTTATTTAACAAGTGGTGTTTACCTAGTGATGGTGGGGTCTCAGAGTCATGTGCGAAATTGCACTTGTCCTCTGGGTTAGAGAAAATACTGACATACTGATATCACAAATCTTTGTGAAAATGTGTTTCTCAGAGTGGAGGTCAGCATGGAGGATGGTCCACTGCCATGGCCTCTGACGGGTTTTCATGAGGCCATCTCTGTGTCCGAGGGTGCCACAGAGTCAAACAGCTCCTGTACCGACCCCCGCGAGGCCCAACGCCACAGGGCATTCTCGTTAGCCCACGTTGGAGAACGATAGTTTCTCAGTTGTATTTCGCGTCTTACAGTGAAAAAAAAAAAACAAGATTCAGGGAAGGTGAACTTCGCACAGTGGCGGCACTGGAAATTTATGGAAGACCTGTGGCCTCTGCATTAGGAAGGCCATTGATTTATTATTATTATTTACTATTCTTATTATTAGTGTGTTTAGTTGGAACAGGTTTCAATTAAATAAATACACTGGTCTGGGCACATTTTGCCCCTGGTTCCGCATCCCCTCAAGAATGAGCGAAAGCGAGGGGAGACGGATGTTGTACACCCCGAGAGGGTCTTACTGAACAAGGGGTCTCAAGGAACTCCTTCTCCAGACCATTTTGCCCACTTTTCCCTTAAAAGTAGAAAGCAAAATAAAAGAAAAAGAAGGTAAACCTGCACTTACACCAGATGGATCAATTCGACTTAAATGATAAGCATTTTAAACCAACTGGTAACTCACATAAAAAAAAATAAAAAAAATAAAAAAACTCTAAAATCATTTGATTCAATTGGCCTTGCACGCTATCCAACTCCTCAACTAAAAAATGTTTGCTGAATGTACCCGAACCATCCAGTTAATTT
>NW_011912743.1:0-3792 GCF_000151845.1 Pteropus vampyrus | reverse complement strand
AGTTTCCTTATGTTGTTTGTTTATCATGTTCTTTAGATTCCACATGTAAGTGAAATCATATGGCATTTGTCATATGCCTACAAGAGACTCACTTCTGATAGAAATACACACAGAGAGTGAAAGTAAAGGGAAGGAAAAAGATATTTCATGAAAATAGAAACAACCCAACAAAAAAAGAGCTGGGGTAGCAATACAGATACTTATACCAGACAAAATAGAGTTTAAGACAAAGGCTATAACATTAATCCCATTTCTGTGTATTTATCCAAAGAAACCCAAAACACTCCTTCAAAGGGATGTATGAATCCACATGTTCATTGCAGCATTATTTATAATAGCCAAGATATGGAGGCAACCTTGGTGTCCATTAATGAATGAAAAGATAAAGAAGAAGTGGTGTATATATGCAATGGGATATTATTTAATCATAAAAAATAGAACGAAATCTTGCCATCTGAAACAACATGGATGAACCTAGAGGAGTGGAGTAAGTCAGAGAAAGACAAATGCCTATGATTTCACTTACATGTGGAATCTAAAAAACATGATAAACAAACAACATAAGGAAACATAGATACAGAGAACATTTTGATGATTGACAGATGGGAAGGAGGTTGAGGGGCTGGAAGAAGAGGTGAAGGGATTAAGAAATACAAATTTATAGTTGTGAAAATAGTCTTGGTGATGTAAAGTATAGCATAAAGAATATAGTCAATAATATTGTAATAATTACGTACGGTATGAAATGGATACTAGATTTATTGGGGTGATCACTTTGTAATTTATTTTAGTGTCTAATCACTATGCTGTACACCTGAAACTAATAAAATATTATATGTCAAGTATAATTGATAAATAAAAATTATTAAAAAAGAAAAAAGTTTTAAAAATTGAGATTAAAAAACCAATTTAAAAATGACTAATTCAAAGTCATGCACTAGGTGAAGGAATTAGAGGGTTCTGGAGTTAGAAAAAATGTTCTTATCACAAATTGACTATGCTTGTATGATAGAATCAGATGTACAAAAAGGACATTTAAATCATATATAATGTCCTTACCCACTGAGTAATGAAAAGGTCCAGAAATCCTCATGTGGCAGGTAAGACCTCCCCTTCCTGTGGTCTTCACTTCTACTGGCAGGATGAAAGTGGGATCCCCAGAACTCTGCAAACTCCCTCTTTACTCCCTTCCCCTGCAACCTTCACAGCAATATGACCTCTCCTTGCCTGTAGACCGGCAGGATGAAGCATCCTGGAGTTAGTTATCTCAGTCTTCCTGGCTATCCATCATTCCCCAGGATTCATATGTCCATAAGGCTCTGTACATCATTTTTTCTGATATAATCTCTTTGCCCCCAAGCCAAAATTCTCCAATCTGTCATACTGTGCCTTCTGGAACTCAAGGTTAGTCATCAACCTTGTATCCTTCAGCTTCTCTAAAAGTCCCCTCACCTTCTTGCTCTGACAACTGAACCCTGGCCTCCTCTGCTTCTCTCTCACACACTGTCTGCTTTATTTTCTATACTCTTCAAATCATGGAGCATAGAGATGGGTTTGATGTCCTCCTGCTTTCTCATTGCCACATCCAGATCATTCTCCTTATCCTTTCCCTGAAAACCCTGGCTTTAAATTTCAATCAGATTGTAACCTCTATTTCTCCTGTTGTAGACATCTTTCAGCCTTACCTCTCCTTATTCTTCATTCTTTGAGGTATGTTCAATGTCATGCTTTCTACCAGGAATATAACCACTTCTGCTGTAAATCTTGGAGGTTTTCAGTATCCAGATAAATAACTATTCTATTGCTTTGAACTTTTCTCTTCCAATGATCTTGTTAACTCTACTCTATCTCAGCTTCTGCTTCAAGGTCATGCCCTTCTTGCCATTACCCATAACCATGCCACATCCACAATATCAGTTTTATTCAGTTTGCTCTCTCAATGACTAAAGTTCTTCAGCACCACTGGCATGTACAATCCATAGGTCCTAGTACTTTTCTCAGTTTTTTGAACCCTCTCATGTCTTCACTTCACTCCTTGCCTTACTTAGATTCCATGGTCCAAATTATATCACTCTCTTATACATACTCTTAATTTTCTTTTTTTTCTTCCTTCATCAGACTTTTTTGGCAAAATCCTGTTTAAATCCAACTCTCTGCTGATTCTATGTCTATTCAGCTGAGCACAGCGGGAGAGAAGCTCATGATCATGCCTCCTGGAGCCCCTTTCAATTCATGGCCACTAACCTCAAGTGGGTCTTTAATGTTGCCTGGCAATCTCATTACATTTTCCTAGTCCATTTACGCTCCTGTTCCCCAAGTGAGCAATTTCACATCTTTTTCTCTCTTCTCAAGTCTCTCCCACAATCCTTACTCTCAGTTTGCTGTCTATGTCACTAACAGGATAGAAGCAATTGGAAGAAAACTTCCACATGTTTCCATCACCTTATCTACCCACCTAATTGCATCTGTGTCTATGTACGCTGCCTGCCCTCTTCTATGGGTGAATTCTCTATGCTCCAACTATGAAAAGCACTTCCACTTTAGCATAAGTTCCCATCCCCTCTCACCTACTCAGGGACACCGCAATTATTTTGTTGTTGCCACTGTCTATGTAAGAATTTTGATCAAAAATGTATTATAAATTCATGGACCCATGTGAGGTACAGTTATTTATTGATGAAGATTTAGGTTAATGGGCAGAGAGGTTCTTGTTAATTAATTATTAAGTTAGTGTCCGATCAGTAGAGGTGAAGAGTCTGCATAATGTCCAGGCGCCATCTCTCCTTCTGTTGCACGGACCGTCTCTTTGTGTTCCTCATTTTCAATGTGATGTTTCTGGCTTATTTCGCATCTCTTATCACAATGAGAGGTAGTAAAGGCTGCAGTTACATTTCCGGGGCTATTAATAACTTGTGTGTGTTAAAATGGTATCATTCTTCTTGTCCCTGCATTTCCCTGATATCATTTATTTGATTCTGGTTATCTTATTACTCATGAAGCTGCATAATCATTATGCTGCTCATGAATGCTAGCATCCAATGACTTCCTCAGAGATTATTACTGTGCTTCATTGTTGACTACCACGAGTGCAAGTCTCGTCCAGAGCATGCAGGAAAATGTGAACGACACTTTCCTTTTTGGTCACGTTAAATAGATCATTCATAAGTTCATTGAATGAATGTAGAACAATACTGTCTTCTCTCAGACACTGTAGGCTGTAATCACTACATTTCTAGGATGTGATTTCTTTCAATGTTGACCCCACACCTGCCCTGCACATACTTCCATCCAGGAGGAACGGTAGAAGAGGAGTGGAATAGGAAGAGTGGCCTCATTTACCCCAGGAACGCTCCCCTACCATCCAACATAACTTAAGATCAACTTGAGAGAACATGACATTACCATATTTATTGAAGACTAGAGAGGACATCAGTTGGAAGTGTCTACTGGTGCTGTAGAGCAACTGTATCAAAAATACCTTAGAGGAGATTGGTGTGTTCCCTCTGAAGACTGTGTGACCCAAGGAGTGGAGCCTCAAAGGGAATAGATGACTGCCTTGTGTGCCAATTGCAGGGGCTTACAGAGTACAAGATGCCTGTCACCACCTCCTGCTATGAACTCGAGATGGCATTGCTGTTAGAACACAGATGAGCAAGAGTTGTCACACAGGCCCATGCACACTCGAGTTGGCGGTAGACTATCGGTAGCCTAGACTCCTGAATTCATCCTGTATCCTATATGGGTCATCCAAAATCAGCCCATCAGCATCATTCTAGTGGCCTAATCTTGCAC
>NW_011912742.1:0-1731 GCF_000151845.1 Pteropus vampyrus | reverse complement strand
GGAAAAAAGAAAATGCCTCCTCAAAGACACTACCTCAAGAGTAATGGTCATTTAGATATCTTAGTATATGTTACAAATAACTCTGATTACGATAATCACAACTCATGGGTGATCTTAGCTCACTGGATCCCCCTTTAAGTATTCTGCACACTTTAAGTCCATTGAGTGAGCAAACACCAGCACCTGACCTTGTCAAGACTTAAGTATGATGCATAAGTTAGATTTCCTTGCAATCTTGTGTACATTGAAGGGGAAAAAAATTAATCATATCTATTCCAAGCATCGGCATTTTCTATTTTGGGATATTTTATTTGATCACATTGTTTTTGAGTAGAATTGCTTTTAGAGTCAACAACACTATAAGACTTTTCAAGGTTAGCATCTTTTGTTAAACAAAATCTCTATCTTGGGGAGAATTATTTTCATGATTCTTGATTGGCAATCAGATATATACTATTTCCCAATATATTGACAGTTTCTTCTTTCAATCTTCCCTCTCCCGCTTTGGTTTCCTCTTGAAAATGCTATCATCTGTTTGTGCAGCACACATTTACCAAGTGCCTGTTGTGTGGATAGGTACCGTGTTGGAAACTAGGATTACAAACAGAAAAATAGAAATTGATCTAGTCCCTGCCCTCAGGAGCTCATACTCCTGGGAGAAAGGCAGACAGCTGACAGTAACACAATGCAGTGACAGCCTGGCCAGTGTGCCAGCAAGAGAGACAAAGAGTGCAGAAGAAGAAGCAAAACAGCCCAAAACAGTGGGTGGAGTCTGAGAAGACACAGAAGCCATAAAGAGCTTTCCAGGCAGAGGGAGCAGCCTTGCGCAAACATACAGGAGTATGAAAACAAAACCAAAAACCGAGTATTATTCAAGGTAGCAGTGGGCAGTAGGCAGAGATAGACAGAAAATGACCCTGGTTCTTCTACTATTTCAAATAGAATGCTTTGGTATTTTGGTATTTTAACCGCCCCCCTCCCTTTCTTTTAAGAGCCACCAGCATCATGCCTGGCACATGTACATGCACATTAAATGTTGCATATTTTTTTATTTGAAGAGTCATGTCACGGAGTTTGGGACTTTATTATCATCTACTGTTAAGTGGAAGTCTCTAACATTATCCCATAGTCACCATCCATGGCCATAGCTTGCCTTCTTAAACGTAGGCACCTGTTAATCCTAGCAAGTGTCAGGATATTAACGAAGACCAAAACTCATCAGCACTTCTAAAAATCGACAGTACAAGCCCTGCCAGCGGAACTGGTATTTTAATAAATGGTATTTTAGGCAGTGATAGGAGACCTCCTAACTCCAGTTGTCATAACTTCAGCCAGCTCTCTCCGTGGCAGGAGACTCCCCCTGCCTGAAGGTGACTCACTTTGTTTGTGGCTTAGTACTTTAGGCTATTAATGTTTAAAAATGTTAAGAGGCCCTACCAATTGTTTATTTTGTTTTCTTTAATAACTCCTTAATTTTAGGAAGACTTGATAATTTTGGGAATTGTTTATGTTGCATCATGTTTGTATAGGCATTCCTATTTATAATCACAAAACAGAGTTAAATGAATGTATTATGTGAATACATTTCATAAAAGTCTCATTTTCTCTGGTCCTCTGCTCTATTCTACAATAGGCCTTTGTCGCTCACAGATTCAATATGTGTAATTTCGATAATTAAAAGGACCCCAAATGTCCAAGATTTACCATTATGTGTCATTTTACTGAGCTAAA
>NW_011912741.1:0-1905 GCF_000151845.1 Pteropus vampyrus | reverse complement strand
TTTAAATTAGTTTCAAGTATACAGTACATTGGTTAGACATCTATAAGGTTCATAAAACAATCCCCCCAATTGCTCCCTCCATCCCCTGGCCCTCCACTTAGCCAGCATTAATCTTTTTAAAATATAAGTTGTGAGCTTATGTTTAGCAAGAGAGTTGTAGAAATCCCAAGAGTGCTGATTGGAGGATATTTGTATTCATGGAGATTTTGCATTTGCTGCTACTAATTACCCTAGAGTCAAAACAAAAACTAGCCTTGACTCATTTAAGCTAATTGTTAACTTGGACTTTCCCAATCTTTGGATGACCATAAAGAATAGAAAAGTTTCCTTTTCACCATTTTTGCCTGCAGGTGGACCTTTTAATCGGGTGTAGGTCTTAGAGTTTCTGGGCTTAAGGCAGAGATCTCAGGTCTGTTACTCACCTTGTATGTATACAAGCCCTCGTGTTCTGTTCTAGCCTGGTCATTAATATCCAAACTTCTTGGTAACTGAGAAAGGCATATATCACTCTAGTGTAGCTATAGAATCAGTTTTAGCTTAGCACTTTGTTTTTCAGATCCCTCTGTGTGTTTGCCATATTAAAATTAATAATAGCTAGCATTTATTGAATATAGATTATGTAACTGACACAGGGCTCAGCTTTTTACATGCTTTATCTCTTTTGTACACCTGATGGTATTGTGGAGATGCACTATTATTTTCCCCCTTCTAAAGACCGGATAGTGGGGGTCAGAAAAAATAATTTCACTGAGGTTATTGCCTTGTAATTGAAATTTTGTTAATTTTTCTATGTAACTAAGTCTATTGATTATTCATTTTATAGTTTTATTAAGTATAATTGGCCTAAAATAAACTGCTTATATTTAGAGTACATAATATGATAGATTTTGACATATACACATACATGCACACTCACACACGTAACAATAACCACAATCAAGGTAATGAATATATACTTCACCACCAGTCTTGTGCCACTTTATAATCCTTCCCTTCCAACTTCTCCCCTCCGCTTCGCCAGGCAACACCTGATCTGCTTTCAGACAGTAGTTTTTTTTTCCAGGAGTTTATGTAAGTGGAATCAAGTTTGGCTTCTTTCACTCAGCATGAAGATTTTGAGGTTCATTCATATTAGCCTTTTTTTTCTGCCAAGTAGTTTTCCATTCTATGGACATAGCAGAAGCTATTTAATCCATTCACCAGTGGATGGACATTTGCGATGACAGTTTGTGGCTGCTGTGATTAACGCAGATATCAGCATTTTTAAACAAGGCTGGACTTTTGAACAGTGACTCAATGATTTGCTTTGATTTTATAATTATTGCATGATTTAATAACAATATAGAAGTGTAAATACATTATCTACCTTCAGGCCACTATTTTTTTTTTAACTCCCTAGCTAAAAGATTTTGTTGAATTTCAGCTTTCATCTTTTTTTTTTTTTCAGTGTTAACGTAATGTGGTATATAATTCTGGACTCTCCTCATTACATGTTAAAACATCTATTGTGAATGATGGATGTTTTCTTTATATTAATGGAAGTTTCTAATTTTGATATCTTACCTGAGTTGGAGGAGAGGAGGTAAGGAGTGGCAATGTACTGCTATATTTCTGAGAGTTTTAGTGAATTAGTGATTATGCACATTGGGTAGGACCTTAGTTTTAAAAATATATTAATAACCACAGTCATAATAATAATTCCAATGTTTTCCCATAGATTAAGAGAAAACTATTTCAGAGGTAGGGAAGCCAGGTCTCCAGGCAGATACAGTGGGGTTCCAGGGGCAGCGTCAGGAAGCACCCCCACCAGTGTAGGGCACCCCACCTGGCCCACAGCCCACCCCCTTGTATCCCGGGCCCTGGCATCGGAGCCCCGGGGCAGAGTGGAGGGCTAGCGGTGGACCT
>NW_011912740.1:0-3012 GCF_000151845.1 Pteropus vampyrus | reverse complement strand
TGAGGGGCCTTTGGTATGGCCTGACACTCCAGCCTGCCCTGTGCCCACAGCCTTGTGTGTATCACTGAGGCCAGCAGGGAGGAGGTGGCAGGCGCTGTGACGGTGGAGGTGCCAGGAAGAGGACGCGGCATCTCAGAACACGACTTTGCCTACCAGGTGCCTGACTGCTGAGCTCCCCCAGCTGCCAATGGGCCACCCACTCTGTCGGTTCCTTCTAGCCCATTTGGCTTCACTTCCCTGGGCTCCCCACCCCAGGGCCTTCTCGTCCGCTTCGGGCCCCCCGTCACTCTGTTTTTTGGCCTGATGCCTGTCTGTCTCTCCCTATGCCCCTTCCCATAGGACCCAAAGGTTCATTCCATCTTCCCGTCACGAGGCCCCAGGGCTGGGGGCACCCGCCTCACCCTGCATGGCTCTAAGCTCCTGACTGGGCGGCTGGAGGACATCCAAGTGGTAGTTGGAGACCAGCCTTGTCACCTGTGAGGGCTGCTTCCTCATTCAGCAAAAATCCATGCGGTGCGAGGAGAAGACGGAGGGGTGGGGTACTGGGGCGAGCAGAAACCGGGAGAGGGCCGAGTTTGCTCTATCGGAAAGTGGGTAGACCCTCCTGAAGCCAGAGCCGTTATGGGAATGCAGCTTCCAGGGGCCCGTGGAGACGGCAGTCAGCACCGAAGGGGAGTGAGCCGGGGCCCGAGTGGGTCATGTGTCCTGGGATCATCCCCGTCCCCCTCCCGGGCCCCCTCCGGCCAGCCTGGCCTGCCTTCCACTCCTGCCTCCCTTCCCCAGGCTGTTGGAGCAGCAGGAGGAGCAGCTGCGGTGTGAGACCAGCCCAAACCCCACGCCCGCCACGCTCCCTGTGGCGGTGCGGTTTGGGGCCACTGAGCGGAGGCTTCAACACAGCCAGTTCGAGTATACATTAGACCCCAACATCACCTCTGCTGGCCCCACGAAGAGTTTCCTCAGGTGTTGGGCCAAGGGCGTGGCTACATGGCATGTGGCAGGGAGGTCTTTGCGGGTCCAGTACCCGGGTGGTTTGCAGGGCTTTCTTGCTGATGGGGAGAGGGGCCATGGGGCTTTGGCCTGGGGATGAGCTACCTTCGCTAGGACTGGGCTGTGCTTTAAAGCCCGGTTCTCATCAGCCATGAGTGGCTCACGGGCTGTGTTGCAGTGGAGGACGTGAGATACGGGTCCGTGGCCAGAATTTGGATGTGGTGCAGACGCCGAGAATCCGAGTGACCGTGGCCCCAGGAGCACTTCGGCTGGACCAGGGGCCCGGCCAGAGGCACCGCGTGATCCTGGAGACAGCATGCGCCCCCGGAGCCTCCTGTGGCGGTCATCACGTAGGACACCGTGGGCATCCCTACCTGTACTGGGCTAGCTGTCATCCATCTCTCCCCTACACCCTGCCCTGTGGACAGCCGTGGGTGGCGGGTACCATTTTGCTGGGCCCCCTTTCTGCACACCCCTGCAACTGATCCTCCCCTTTCATCCCTCCTTCTGCCCCAGTTTGAGGAGCCATGCCATGTAAACTCCTCCCAGCTCCTCATGTGCCACACGCCTGCCCTCCCGAGCCTGCCCGACGACCCCTGGGTCCGGGTGGAATTTGTCCTTGACAACCTGGTCTTCGACTTTGCAACGCTGAACCCCACGCCCTTCTCCTATGAGGTTGACCCCACTCTGCGGCCCCTCAACCCTGAGGATCCCACCACGCCGTTCCGGCACAAGCCCGGAAGCGTGCTCTCTGTGGAGGTACTGCTCCCGCTCGGACGTGGCAAGACCCAAGACCCTTCACTCTGCTGGACAGTATTGCTATGTGTGGTGGAGGGGAGCGTGATGGCAGAGCAGGGGCCGGTGGACAGACCTGGCTCCTCGCCTTTTGGGAGGGGGCTGGCGGTGGGGTGCCTAGCCTGAAGCACCTGATAGAAGCCTGGGTCCTGACATTCCATAGCGAGCATCTGAGTGACAAAACAGATGATTTGGCAGACACAGTAGGTGCATGGCATGGTACGCAGTAGGTGCATGGGCTAATGCCCGTTTGACAGCCTCCTGCAGACACACACTTGGCATGCGTTCTGGCACGTGCAGTAAGTGGGCATTCTGAAAGGCCATAGACAACCTGTCACTGGCCTGGTGGGCCCGCACACACAAGTAGGGGCCCTGATTCTGTTAGGAAACTGGGAAGAATTTAGGACCTTATAATTTCCAGACTTTGAGCTCTGGAGAAGTTAAGACTTGAGAAAGAAGGATAGGGAAGGGCAGAAAAGGGTCGGGGTGGGGGTGGCACCTTGGAAGACACCACAGGACTGTCATCCCACGTGCAGGGGTAGAGGTGCCGAGGCTCCTGCTCCTAGGGGCGAGTCTCAGGACCATCCCCCCACATTTGGGGAGATAAGCCCTGACTGACCACCAGCTCCTCCTCTCAGGGAAGAGTTCTGAGTGATCGATCAGTGACCCCGTGTTCCAGGGAGAGAATCTGGACCTTGCGATGTCCAAGGAGGAGGTCGTGGCCATGATCGGGGAGGGCCCCTGCGTGGTGAAGACGCTGACCTGGAACCACCTGTACTGTGAGCCCCCTGCGGAGCAGCCTCTGCCCCGGCACCACGCCCTCCGGGAGGCACCTGACACTTTGCCTGAGTTCACGGTCAGTGGGCAGGCCCTGGGCTGGGCCAGGCATGGGGCATGCACTGAAACCTTGCTCACAGGTGGCTCCCCGTGCAGGTGCAGATGGGCAACCTGCACTTTTCCCTGGGCCACGTGCAGTATGATGGCGAGAGCCCCGTGGCTTTTCCCATGGCAGCCCAGGTGGGCTTGGGGGCGGGTACCTCTCTCCTGGCTCTGGGAGTCATCATCATTGTCCTCATGTACAGGTGGGTGCCGCTACATGTGGCTGGGTTGGGACAGGGAGCGGGGTGTGGCTGGATTGGGAAGGGGCAGACTAGACCAGAGGTCTACAAACATTTCCTGTAAAGGCCAGAGTAAACGTTTTAGGCTTTGTAGGCTAGGCGGTCTGAGTTG
>NW_011912739.1:0-1075 GCF_000151845.1 Pteropus vampyrus | reverse complement strand
TTACCTGAGGGACGGGTTGCAGCGATAGCTTTCGGTTTGTCGAATGATGACGCTTTGCTCGGGCCGGGTGACGTCCACGGCCTGTCCGCCCACGCGCGTGGACCCATAGACTGTGTCGGCCTCCGGGATGCAAGGTTCTCCCGTGAGCCTCCAGCGCGGAGAGGCCGGAGGGCCCGCTTCTGACCTCTGCCGTCGCTGGAGAGTCAGCTCGCTGTGCCGAATCGCTCTGGTTGAGATCCCCACGTGCCTTCTGCTTCCCGACACAGCTTACGAACGCAGAGCGAGGAGCAGAGTGGCTGAGGTTGGAGGGACCCTGCCACCCTGGCCATCGCCAGTCCCCTGTCGTCCTCCACAGAGAGCAGAAGGTAGACCCGAGGCCCCGGGACTGTGATAACGCCCGGGCAGGACAGAGCGCCTCGGTCCTGGTAGCTCGACGCACGCACCGGCACATGCCCTGCTTTTTACAAAATGTGGTGACAAGGTGGTGTGACGGGGGAAGGAGCAGTGCCAGAAAAAGCAGCTAAATGAACGCACAACCGCCAGCCCGTGTACCCGGAGACCCGCCCGCCTCCCTCCACCTGCGACAGGTGGGTCCGGGGGTCCCTTAGACAAAGGGCTGATGAAACGGTGAGCAGGAGACTTGAAAGCAGACGTGCCAGCGGCTGGTGAGCACGCGGAAGGATGCTCAGTGTCGTTAGCCACCGAGGAAACAGAGTGAAGCCACACTGAGAAGCCACGTCATGCTCGCACGGATGGCTATAATTTAAAAAACAAAAACGAGACAGAAAATCTCAGTACTGGTGAGTGTGTGTGGACGTTGGAGCCCTCGTACGCTGCTGGCAGAAGTGTAAGCGATCAGCGGCTGGGAGAAGAGCAGTTTGGCTGTTTCTCAAAAAGACGTACGTAGAGTCACCATATGACCCAGCAAATCCACTCCTAGGCGTGCACCCCCAAAATACTGAAAAAAGGACTTAAACAGAAAGGACTTGCACAGAAATGTTCATAATAGCTCTGTTCACAACATCCAAAAAGTGGAAATAACCCCGATGCCCATAAATGAACGAACGGGTAAGTA
>NW_011912738.1:0-1901 GCF_000151845.1 Pteropus vampyrus | reverse complement strand
TATAAAATGAAAAGTAAAAAATTTTCTTTATTCTTCCCCTAGTTCAATTCACCACAAGTATCTGACAATACTTTCTGACTGGGATTGTTCTCATGATTATTATTTTATCTAATTAATATTCTTTAGTTAATTATATCTTTAATTAATATTTCTGTCTCTAGTAACATTTCTGCCTTTTTCCTTGGTTTTATCACCTTTTAACAGTGTCTATGGCTGCATTCTGAAAGATGAGGAATTTCTTGCTTCTGTGGTACCTCCCACTTCCTTCACTCCCCCCAACTCCAGACTGTATGTATTAGTCGCTTTTTGTTTATGTAATTAACAATATACGATATTATCAAAACTCTATTCCGATGGTCAATTTTAGTCTTCCTCGCTATCCCATTATTGAAATTTAATAAATTGATTATCTTTCCATCTCTCTTCCCATGTTCTTATGTTTTTAGCTAGATTATAACTTTTTTTTGCCTCCCAATCCGTCACCACCGCCGCCTCGCTAGATTATTATTTTGCAAAGATTTATAGCATTCTTATTCTGTTCTATAATTCCAATTAAATCTTTGCATCTTCTCTATAGGTTAATTTTAAAAATGGAAAAATGAATAAACATTATTTATTATTGTATTAGCTAAATATTATAGTTTGATTGGACCCAAGGAAAGAAATGTAATTCATGTCATTAAAATTTTGTTGCTTGAAGGAAAATCTTCCAAATGTTAAGAGCTAGTCAAGGATGAATCCAAGTTTTGTAGGTCTTGAATCTTATACAATTTGGGGGGCTATCTTCAAGAGAAAACTTACAAAATTATAAATACACACAGTTGGGGCCCATCCACTGGCCTTGGCAAGGTCTCAAGTGAGTGAGGGGCCCTGAAGTCTTTCTTCGTTAGTTGCATAGAAAATCTACCTCTGGGTCTAGCAGATTCCCCTCGACTCTTTTCAGCTCTTACACTTCTTACAGGTCATATTAAGCTGCTGCCATGTACCTGGTATCCTGTGTACCCTCTTTCCTTTTTCCTTCTTCGTTTTGCTGGAATCTTTCTTACGCATTTTCTTTCAAAAAAACCCCATTAGTACTGTATGGGGTACTAAATGCTTGTGTAAATGCTTGTGTTTTTATACATGCATTTATTTTGCCCAAACTTAATTGATTGTTTGGTTTGATTTGGGTTATTTATTTAGAAATCTAAGTTTAAAACCATTTTCTCAAAATGGAGGGTAAACAAGAAACTAATAGAGATGATTATTACCTTTAGAGGCAGGTGAGTAGGGAATGGGGCAAATGGAAGAGGGTAGGAGTGAGATTCTGAACACTTTTTAATGTAGTTTCATTCTTTTACCAAGGAAAAGTATTATTTATAAAAAATAAATTAAATAAGTAAAAGCACGCAAACCTTTTCCCACTCTCAAAAGTTGAAAATATTGTTCCAATGTCTTTGAGCATTAAGTGTTGTTGATGAGAAGTTTGGTGCCATTCTTATCTATGTTTCTTCTGGTGACCTATTTTCCTATTATCTCTCTGGGGGGTTTTCAAGATTTTTTTCTACCCTTAGAGTGCTGAAATTTCATTAGATTGAGTCTAGGAGTCGGTCTTTTTAAAATTAATTTTGTTTGCCTCTACATTGATCATTTCAAAATGAAGACTCATGAAGTTTGGAGAGATTTTCTTCAGCTATTTCTTTGAATATTTCTTTTCTGTCATTGTTTCAGTTTGGCACTACTTTTAGACAGATTTTTGACTTCTGGATCCATCTTCCATGTGTCTTAAATTTATTTTTATATTTTTGAATTATTTATTTTCTAGTCTTCATTATAGAAGATTAAATTTAATTCTTTTTTTATAATTATGTCTTTATGTTCATTTTATTTTTTAAACAGTCCAGTGCAATTTTTTGACATTT